>NW_026973688.1:737500-795000 GCF_035594125.1 Scylla paramamosain | reverse complement strand
ATCCCATCTTTTATTTCAGGTCATTACACGGAAATAAGAGTGTTTACAACGGCGCAAAACGTTCGGTGCTCTGTATTGTTAAAATATTTGGAGAAAATACGCAATGGCCACAAATCTTCGCCCTGGACACACACGTCGGTGCGTCAAGCTTCTCTAAACACAGTGAATCACTCGCAGGGTGACACTGGGCAATTCGTGCAGTGAAACATATCTCACAATAAATAAATCAATAGATAAGTATATGTAGCAAGGAAGAAAGAGAATAATAAATACCATTGCCTTGATAGTTTTTGGAAGCGTACCGCGACAAACTACATATGATGCAAACCACACCAAAGAGTTATATAAGATAAACAACGGAAGGGGAAAAGGTGCCGCAGGGAAAGAATGCACAGCAATCTTATCACGAAAATACCTCCTGTTTTGAGCAGTTTTCATGTAGGGACGTTTGCATCGTCATGTAAGATCGCATCATATAACACGACTTTTTTTTCGAGTTTTCTAAAGTTTCATTGCCGACAGAAACAAAAGCGCTCGTTTACTTCGTTAGATATTTTCCTATATAGCTCTGTTACCCTCCAGTATGACCTGAAAGTTTGGCAGACGCTGTTTACTTTGATTCTGTCACGTGCATTGTGTTAAAGACGGGGCGGAAAGAGCGCATTGTTTGGTCTGACGCCTGCAGTGGACCACTATATCACGGGCCATGGACCACCTGTGGAGCCTGGGTCAAGGGTTGAGGGCCTGAACTAGTAGGCGTAACGAACGAACTGTGAACAATACAATAAATTGGTTAAAGCAACGGGCATGCAGGACGCGAGGACAGTGGATGGCGAGGACGGTGTACAGAGAGCACACTGAACAGAACCATTCAAACTACCGTGAGAAAGCCTACAAAGACTCATCCATACCTCTATGTGTATTTGTTTTGGCATTTTCCCCCCGTTGCGAGTTTCAGTAGGCAAGACACACACCTGCACCAAGGACGAAACGCAAACAGCAGTCCTCCAGTGCGCTGTAATCCAGAGCCCCCAGAGACAGCAATTCGGCGGTCTGATGTGCAGTGCGACCGTCACGAATAAGGAAGAAGGTTCCAGCCAGGCCAAAAATAACCCCATATCTATGACAAGTGTGGCCGTAGAAACGGGAGAAGCACATGCTGGCTCTATCACGCACATGAATTCTCAACATAAAAAAAGGTTGAAAAAAAGCTAGTGCCTCGTGTTCTGTTCTCTAAAAACTCGTGTTTGGCTGAAAATAAGAGAAAGTGCTGGATATTTTTTATTTTTTTTTGTGAGGGGGGACTGGAAACGCGAGAAGGTGATGCAGCCACCACCACTACAACCACCACTACCACCACCACCACCACCTCAGCGTTGCGTGTACCATTGCATCAGTATACTGTCATTTTTACTTTTTTATTTTCCCTTTCTGTGTAAAGTTGAAGGGTACGTACAGATGGTACATTCTAATATATATATATATATATATATATATATATATATATATATATATATATATATATATATATATATATATATATATATATATATATATATATATCGTATTTTTTTTAAGCAGAGAAGTAATTTAGGAAGTGTTGTATATATATTGTGTTATTGTGTTGGTGGAATGGCAAATTAAAAAAGTAGAAGCTGTAGTGAATAGGTATAGAAACAACTAAGTCCTCTCTCTCTCTCTCTCTCTCTCTCTCTCTCTCTCTCTCTCTCTCTCTCTCTCTCTCTCTCTCTCTCTCTCACCGCAGCTACACCTGAATAATTACACGTCACCTGGTCACTCCATCACAAACAAAGGCCGTGGGTTCAAAGCGGTCACGGTCAGCATCACTGGGCTCCTCGCCGCAGCTACACCTTGCAAACTTTTCCGCCGATGTTCTTTCATTATTGCAAACTGTTTTGTGATATTTCCTTGGAAACACTTTTCTACGTTTGCGTTTCTCGTGACATGACATAAATTTCCTGCGGGAAACAAGTTTAGTGGTGTAGCAATACTAATGTTTTCACCGACACCATCACTCATCCAGCCAAAACTGGCACAGCAGACACTCCGTTATTTTGTAACAGACGACACCAATAACGGTGCAGATAAGGACGTGATGCTGCAAATTAATACGTTAAAGAAAACTGAAAAGAAAAAAAATTGCAGGTTACAAAGTTAGTTCATTGCAGATTGTATAAGAAGGCAGCAATGTCCTTCAATGACTGAGAACCAAGCATGACATATCGAGGGTAACAAGATGGCGGGAAGACACGAAGAAAGCTTCACAACCAGTGTGGAGGATTAAAAGTAATAATTTTAGCACTATGGTCATACTCAGTCCCAGACAGTGCTTGTGTCGGCTGCTGTATGCCGCTGTGCCGACAGATACTTATGGTAAGAGTTGCCAAAAGCAAAAGTTAAGAGAAGTGGTGGTGGTGGTGGTGGTGGTGGTGGTGGTGGTGGTAGTGTTGGTAGTAGTGGTTGTAGTAGTGGTGGTGGTGATGGTGGTGATTGAAACTGCAGCATTACTTCACAGTAAATCATATTATCTGGCAAAATATAATTTTCGAGTGTTTTGTCGTTGTAAATTACGTAATTGGAAAGGGAACAAGGCTATTAATTACTGTGGCCACAACGAGCCATTACTCCTAGCTTATATCAAATAAGTAATATTTTATGAAGTGAACGCTTTGCATTGCTGCGAGAAAGGGCGGGAGAGTGCAGCAAAAAGAATGCTGCTGGTGGTGTTTGTGATCCTGCCAGAAAAGTTCCGGCACGAGGCACCATACGGCCCTCGCTGGCACCGGAGCAATGTACCTGAATGCTGTCAGGCTGGCAACAAGTGGCTTGTCGGTGGAAGGCATGCTTTATTCTGATAACAAATCCAGCACAAAGGAACTACAGATATGATAATGTGTTTGTTTAAATCTGTCGTCCTTTTTAAAATGAGGGAAGTAAGTTTGGCAAGTGACGGTTGCTTTATAAGCATTCTTTCGGTGTGAGCTGATATATATATCGTCTATCAACTGAGTATTGTTATTAATCTAAGAAGAGGGTTATTAGATAGTGTGTGTGTGTGTGTGTGTCTGTGTGTGTGTGTGTGTGTGTGTGTCGGAAAGAGGGGCGGAAAGCAAAGCGGAAATCACGATGTCGCTGCAGATCATGGCAAAGTCTCACAAATTATGAGCATTTTCATTCCCTGCCCTGAGAATAACTAACTACCTGACTCACCTGTGACAAGAGAATCGATCATGTAACTTAGAGTGATCATATACGTGATAATTTTTTAACGAACCCTTAGTCACCAATAATACTGACTTTCTTGATAGTAATTAGGGAACGCAAACACTAATATCTGTTATTGTCAATTATTATCTCTATAAAAAAATATTTATGCTTTCATTCCAGCTGGACAGTGTGTGTGGGGAGGCCGCCGCCAGCACCGCAGTGGCAAGGGATACCTCGCCTTAATGAACATAATTCCTCCAAATGAGACTGCACGCCACCGGGAAAACAACACAGGCCTTTTAGTTACCCTCACACGCGGCGCCGCCACGCGAAGGAAGTGCATGTGGTGTGTGTGTGTGTGTGTGTGTGTGTGTGTGTGTGTGTGTGTGTGTGTGTGTGTGTGTGTGTGTGTATACGGTGGTGAAGTGGGAAGGGAGGAAGGTATACCTGGAGTGAGTGTGGCTGGTGTGCAAAGAGACTGTTACTGCAAGCCCTGCACGTTACCTCAAACATAAATATCATGGCGCCTCTACTTAACAATTCCTACCGTAGCTTGCTGGTGTGTTGGGGGAGGAGGCGTTACGCGCGCCCCCACGCTCCAGATAACTCAAGGCATGTGTACATTTCTCGAGAAGCAGAAATAAAAAGGTGTGTAATGGAGTTCCTGCTGCGGCGCCGCGTCAAAAATACACACATTACCAACATGTGGCAGCAGGCGGGGATGTGCAGGACGCAGCTGCCGCGGTGATTGATTTGTGCTGCTTGGTGTTCATTACAGGTCATGCTTTGTGTTCAGGGAAGCGAAGGTCACTGCCGCCCCAGGAAAACGACTGAACAAGACAACATAAATTTTTTGTCTTTTAATCAACTGAGAAAGCTTTTTTACCATGTTTAAAGCACTGTGACAGACGGAAAAGAGGCATAAAAAGACAAACAAAAACTGTGTATAAGCTTCGAGGAACATGGATTAAAAGTATTGTGATGAAATTCAGTGAAGGTGTAATCTGGCAGGTGCGTTGTCTGTTTGCCGTGTACCTGTGTGCTAGACATTTACACGTCCGTCAGCCACGCCGCCAGACTCCTCCACGCACCCACCGACAATCACCACTACCCTTTTTCTTTTTGGAAAACACATACGCGTAGAGAATAACAATCCTATTTTCGAATGATTTGCGAGTGACAGGCGTGTCCAGACTAGCAACCTGTTTTTGTTCCTCATAATTTTAATGCACTGAATGATATGAAAGATTTACAGTGAAAACATTGCAGTAAAATAACTAGTCAGTGAGGAAATGTGGAAGCGTGAAATTCATCATTTGTCGTCTGCTGGTGAATAAAAGTCTCGCTCACATAAAACACCGGAAGACGTGATGAGATGAAGCAGAGGCTTGATGAGGAAGAAGACCCCAAGATCACAAAGAAAGGACAAGGAAAACTCAAAGCTAAAACAAAGAGAAAAGACCAACGAAAAAGGATGGAGAGAGAAAAAGGGCAGATGGCAAAGAAAGACACAATGAAAACTTCTGCTCTCGTCTGGATATTTTTCACAAAAAGTTCGCCTTGTCTATACCTGTCCTCGGGGGCCTTCGTCAGTGTGTGTGTGTGTGTGTGTGTGTGTGTGTGTGTGTGTGTGTGTGTGTGTGTGTGTGTGTGTGTGTGTGTGTGTGTGTGTGTGTGTTCGCACATGCTTTACTAGAGGACACAAGAGGGGAGGAGTTTGGTGAGTGGAGGGGCGTGGCTGGATAGGATGTGGTGGGAGGGAGAGAAAAGGTGGAGTGAGACAGAGGGCTTGTTGGATGCTGAGAGAGAGAGAGAGAGAGAGAGAGAGAGAGAGAGAGAGAGAGAGAGAGAGAGAGAGAGAGAGAGAGAGAGAGAGAGAGAGTGTGTGTGTGTGTGTGTGTGTCTGATGGTAGCCTCGAAATGGAAGGAGAGTGGTGGGAAGGGGCCACCGGTGACATGATCAGGAGGGTGGTCACGGCGGTAGCAGGAAGGAAGGAACACAGTGAAGCAACACCGCCGCGAGTTCCCTGGGAGAGTACAGGGCAACGCGAGGCGAGGCGAGGCGAGGCGAGGGAGGTAATGGGAGTAAATTTCATAGTGGAAATCACCTGAGCGGCTTCCAGGAATACTGAATGTGCGGGCGTCTCCTGCCAGCCGTGAAAATATGCTGCGTATGCATGGCTGAGAGTATTAAAATATGCTTAAGCTTGCGCGCACACACACACACACACACACACACACACACACACACACACACACACACACACACACACACACACACATACACACACACACACACACACGTGAAGGATAACAGTTTATGTACATCATTTTTATATTCTTCGTTTTATCCTCTCTATAAAAACTTTCTTATTATTCTTATTAATACTATTATCAATGTTGTTATTATTATTATTATTATTATTATTATTATTATTATTATTATTATTATTATTATTATTATTATTACTATTATTATTATTGATATAGACTCCAGCAGTGTCCTCGATAAGGAAACATGGATATGGAAAATCAACAAAAGTATAAAAATAGAATAAGATAAGGAAACACAAAGAAAATAAATAAGACAGGTAATAAAAAGAGGATAAACTTTGCCTTAAATTTATCGATGGAAACTTCAGAAAAAAGGCTCATCAGGAAGTTCCTCGCACGCTTTACTTGCATTGGAGATAAGCACAGGAAATAATTGTCTAATTGAAGAATAAAAGCGTCTAATTCATAAATCATAACGTGTTCGGCGAAGCAAGTCGAGGTGAACCGGTAATGCGCTGTGATGAGGGTGTTCCTTATTATTGGCAACCTTGTCAGTGTACCCACCATTAGCCGCTGATGAAGATGAAAATTAAGCTTATGCAGTAAAACTTCAAAAGAACGTCTATGAGTTTTAGACGAGATGGAGCAGCCGCCATTCAAACAGAAGTACATTGTTCAAGAAGTGCACAGTGAAAGAAAAAAAGTAGATCTCCATTTCAAGCCTTGTGAAGAATTGGAGCAGCAATTCTAATACGCCTACGATCTCCTTAAATCTACAAGGAGCTTACAGTTTCCCCAAACAAACAAATTACGAGTTAAATGTTTTTTTTTTTTACTGTTAATTATCATATCAGGATGAGAGGAGAACTGGGAGTCTGTCTGCTTGTCAGTCACGTAGGAGTTTAATACAAAATAAAACACTACTCTTAACTTTATAGGAAAAAAAGATGTTCACGTTTTTTCTGTCCCTGTTCCTCCTCTCTCCCTTTCTCCTTCACTCACTGTCGTAACATGGGGTCTCCCGTGGCCATCCTCCCTACTACTTAGTGCCTTGAGCTTCCTGGCCTATTAAAGGTAGGCGCACACTTGTTCGCATCGTACGGACGGCACGCATCGTACGCATCGGGTTTTAGTATTCTTTACATTATTTCAAATGGGTCTGCGCGCATTTGACCGCGTCGTACGCATCGGACATCGGCAATGCCGACGAGGATCCCCGAAAGAGCATTCAATCCGATGCGTACGAACGATGCGGATGGAGTATGTCCTTCCAGAGAGAGCTCAGCTTCACAACTGCGGGTGGTGAATGGTCCAATGCCGACAATGTGCGCAGAAAATCCGATCCGTCAGATGCGTGCCGTCCGTACGATGCGGACCAATGTGCGCTGACCCCAAAAACAATCCGATGAGTACGATGCGTGCCGTCCGTACGATGCGAACAAGTGTGCGCCTACCTTAAGCTTGCCTTACATTACCCTCACCAGTCCATTTCTCCCCCAATCCCACTGCCATCAAGAACATCCCCCTCCTTTTACCTTTAACTTTTTTCACCCCTCTTATCTACTCGCTACCCTCCCTCCTGGGCCACCCTTTTATTCAGCTCTCATATTTACGTGGCAACCCACCACCATCAGGAGAAGCATCCACAAAACGGCCACACACCAACCCACTAACCTAGTACCGCGCCTCACCGCCGCTCCCCGCCTCATAGCAGCCCCGCAGCACGTGCCGTTAAGGGAGAGAGCACAGTGCGATGCGACGAAGCTCAGGTGCGTCACAATTAATGCTGGCGCCGTTTGTGGAGGGAGTTACCTGTATGTAAGGATGAAGACCGGTGTAAAACGTAATGTCCTGCGGCTTTGTGCTCTGTAATTACGCCCAATCACAAAGAGCGGTTTTATATGCATTTTTTTTTTTCTTATTTTACTAACATGGGCGTCTTTGTTTCTTCCCTCCCTTATTATCAACTCCGTCCTCCAGGTCCTTTCCATTCCAGCTCCCTTCCGGCTCCGTTCCCTTCCTCTCAGCCTCCTACGCCTCCTCTTCCACCCCATCCTGTGCCTTGAATAATAATTTGTTCATTAATGCCTCAGTTTGTATAGTTTCATTTTTTTTTTTTCTATTCATAGTGACGTTCGCTTCTGGGGTTTTCAAAATATTCTGGGGATTAAATGACCAGACTCGTGCTTTTCTCTTTTGCTTCTTTTTTTTTTCCTCTCTCTCTCTCTCTCTCTCTCTCTCTCTCTCTCTCTCTCTCTCTCTCTCTCTCTCTCTCTCTCTCTCTCTCTCTCTCTCTCTCTCTCTTTTTCAGCATGAGAATTGGTGCGAGCAGCAGTAACATAAACACTAACTTCAAGTGTTTGTGTTTCTCGCTGCAAAGGAAAAGTGCGGGGAATTGTGTCGATTATATTCCTTTATTTTCTTTCCTGGGCTCCTAAAAGTGCGAAGGGGGAGCTTGATTACTGGTATTTTTTTTTTCCTATTCGGTACTTTCCGGGCAATAAGATGAACACACACACACAGACACACACAGACACACACACACACACACACACACACACACACACACACACACACACACACACACACACACACACACAACGTACTATAGAAATTTAAATACACCCTAAAACTGTAACCACACGGAATAAGAGGAGGAGGAGGAGGAGGGAGGAGGAGAAGAGAAATCCACTCCACGAGGTCCATCTGGAGTGTCTGGAGTGTGCATTCCGAGGTGTACTGATACTGAGCGAGCTGGTGGAGGCCGATAACAAACACCGCAGCAGCACGTCACCAGAGGAAGGCGTCCACACGTGTGCTCTTCTGAGTCTGTCAGGAAAGTTGCGCTCACTTGTGCTTACCAATGTCTTATTCACGGTAAGGTTTTGAATCCGTCAGCAAGGAAGGAATGCGCTCTTATCGTCAAATGCAAGTCGTCTTTATTCTTATTACAAAACAGGAAAAAGTCTATTTTATCCAGATGCCTCGCAGGACTTCAATATGTTGTGCTGCAGACGAACCTTTGCTCCAGTAATTCCTATGACTGTTAGCGCGGAGGAAATTAGTTTAAAGTTCATCCTGCGTCGAGATGAACAAATTGGCAGCACTAGGACGCGCGAGACAACGGGAAAGAGAAGCATAGCGGGGAACGACGACTTAGTGCATAACAAGCAATTTTCCTTCATCAAGACTCGCCGTGTGCTGAGTCACGCAAGCTGCTGTTCATGTTCTGCTGAGGCGTGTGTTCAATGTGTTCAGTGTGCTCAGCGTGGAGTGGCTGCCTGTCCCTGTCTGCCACGTCTTGCAGCACACACTCGTCCCTTTCCTCCTCCAGGCTGCCTCGCTCGTTCAGGATGGGCCGGGGCGCCAAGGTGACCTAACCCTCACCCGTCCCGTTACGTTTCCACGGCAGTTACAGGCGGGTGGCTGAGCGCCGAGACGAGTGTGTATGTACGGCTCCTGGACACACGGGAGAAGTAACAGGACCCTCGAGAGCAATCCTGACATACTCGTGTTGCGGCTAGACATACTTGACGCCCCGATGGCAATGGTGGATACTGAACTGACTGATAAACAAAGTAACACTCAAGAATGGACACAAATAATAGGAGGTTGAGGAACTAGGCAGTACGAGTATATGGTTGGGTTGTGTGGCAGGAACCTAACAGACCCTCGGGAGCTCAAGTTGCACAAAAGTTCCTCGCGTTTCCCTTGGCTTATTAGAATATCAGAGTTGGTCAGTGAGATGCCTCGTTTCATTAACCTTAATTTCGTCTTTGATCTCTTGAAATCTTCCACTTATGCATCTTGTTAACGAAGGAAGAGCCTTCATTCAGATTTGCTCAGACTCCTCACGTGTTTTATTCATATTTTTTTTTTACTCTGCTGTTCCATGACCTTTACTATCTGTACAGGTTTGGGTTATGTCGAATTATCCCTCAAACTCTCCAAACTTGACTTTCCTTCTTTACAATAACCAAACCTCAAGAAAAGAAAATCAGTGAGCCAACTTCACCGTTCCTGCCTGGCTCCCTCCCTCCCGCCCTCCCATCCTTCCTCCGTCCCTCTGTAACTTGGGACACAAATAAACTACGAAGAAGTTTAGGATTGTGAGCGAGACTTCGACAAGGAGGCAGGGAGGGAGGAAGGGAGGCAAGAGGCTCAGGGGTCGTCCTTAAGAGTGACACAATTCTAATTTCGGTGAGCTGACATGGCACGCTCCCTGTTTGACATGAAAAAAAAAAAAAAGGAAGAGGAAAAGGAGGAGGGGAAGGGGGAGGGAGAGGAGGAGCAGGATGACAGGCGAAAGAAGTCCACGATTAGCGAGAAAGTGACAGATAACGCACGCCGTAACCCTGACATCTAGTCTTGCTCACTCTGACTTCCGTATCATTACTCGGCACACGCTGTCATTATCCACTTTCTCCAATGCAGAGAGAGAGAGAGAGAGAGAGAGAGAGAGAGAGAGAGAGAGGCGGCGTGTGGGCGGCAGAAGCCTCGTCGTTCAGAGTTCGCTTCCAAACTATCTGTAATGCTTTTTTCAAAACTTTACGGCGCGGCTTCGGCGTTCTAAACTCTCCCTAAGTTGTCGAAACACGCTGCTGTAAATTGTGGAGGCCTTGAAGAGTTATGCCGCCGCGGCCTCGCGTCCCAATAAAGAGACAAGAAATACTCCATGACCACTGACTGTTTTCAGCCTCTCTCTCACCGCCGCAATATTGCATATCTAGCTGTCTTCTACCGCTATTTTCATGCTAACTGCTCTTCTGATCTTGCTAATTGCATGCCTCCCCTCCTTCCGCGGCCTCGCTGTACAAGACTTTCTTCTTTCTCTCACCCCTATTCTGTCCACCTCTCTAACGCAAGAGGTAACCAGTATTCTCAATCATTCATCCTTTTCTCTGGTAAACTCTGGAACTCCCTGCCTGCTTCTGTATTTCCACCTTCCTACGACTTGAATTCCTTCAAGAGGGAGGTTTCAAGACACTTATTCATCAATTTTTGACCACTGCTTTGACCCCTTTATGGGACTGGCATTTCAGTAGGCATTTTTTTATTGGATTTTTGTTGCCCTTGGCCAGTGTCCTTCCTACATGAAAAAAAAAAAAACTTGTCACTCTCTTGGCGGCGAGGGCGTGCGCGTGGCAAAGCGCGTCCTCGCCTCGCCTCGCCTCGCACCGTTCACACTTGTCGCAAAAGTGGACACTGATTGCAATCTTACCTTGACCCACATTTCGTTACGTTTAGTGATATGTTACGCTCCTTTGGCGCGAGCAATATGACACGCCCCGACACCAGGAACACATTAATTACTGAAACAGATACGTTGTTTGATACACTAAAGAGAAAATTACGAGGGTTGACTTCCCTTTTATACCACCACTTGGATAGTTTATTTGTTAACACACGTTCGTGATTATTTTTTCCCTTTTTCCGTATAATATTTTGTTGTCCATGATCAATCTCGCTTACCTATAAGAATAATTACGCATATACCAACATTCATTCTGTTGACATTCTCTAGCACACGTTCTTGAGTCCT
This sequence comes from Scylla paramamosain, assembly GCF_035594125.1. Taxonomy (NCBI): domain Eukaryota; kingdom Metazoa; phylum Arthropoda; class Malacostraca; order Decapoda; family Portunidae; genus Scylla; species Scylla paramamosain. The sequence continues at coordinate 783,956 of NW_026973688.1, read as the reverse complement.
ATACAAACAGAGCACGTTTCTTCCTGACACTGGAGGTAGCAAACAATACTGCTGGTGGGTTTGTGTTGCTCACAGATGGCACCACCTGAGTGTCTTGTTCCACCTCCCTGCCGCCTTCTGTGCCATTATACACACCACAGCTCATTACTTTACTTTCTCCCCGTCCCGCCGGTATGCTCCTCCAGCACCTCAGATGTCTGCTTTTATATTTACCAACCTGGGGGAGAGTCACCGAATAAGGAGCAGGATAATCTCACAGTGAGCTGCTACGCGAAGAAACAGACATATGAATGGAATTAGAAGGAAGGAATTAGACATGAGCGATTCAACATTTTTCGCGGGGTTCGTGGTGACTAGAAAAACAGCAGCAGCAGCAGCAGACGGTGACTCTCTTCTACAGCCTGCCGGTGAAGGCGCAAGACAGGTCTGGGTAACGCTTTCTCTATAAACGTACGAGATGTTTTTCCTGTCGTGCTATCTTAGTTCCCTTGACGAACGAGTTTGTACAGACTTCTTCACCCACGATCCTGAGGCGTGGGGTCCTTCATCTACTGGTCAACACTACTGAAAGTTACCCGTGTGGCATTGCATAATAATTAGCTTGCATGAAGAGTAGAATCAAGGAGACTGGAATCATATTTAGGTCACCAACTGTACCACGGATGATGTAACCTTGTAATATTTTCAATAGTAAGTTACTGAATTTTTTATTTTTTTTACTTTTTATTTATTTATTTATTTTATTTATTTATTTTTTTATTTATTTACTTTTATTTATTAATTTTTTTAAGAAATGGTAGACATCCGCTATATGGTGGTCCTCTTTCATGCCGTGATGGACCCCTTCAGTGGTGAGGTCCTACCGGTGAAAGATAATCGCATCGACCAACAGTATGAGCCATCCATTTCAAACCGAATAAATTCCACTGATATATATTTTACAGCCAGCCGGCTCTAAGGGAGGGCGGCGTGGGAGCAAAAGAATGATACAAACCAGAGCAGGTGTTTTGGTCGTGATATCTACAAAGATGTGGGTCGCAAATCTGGAAGATGAGTCGGTACAGTTATACAATATGCATGATTGTATTTGTAGCTGATCAATAACGTGTACTCTATTGTTTTACATGAGCAAGACACAAGAGCTGGAGCGATGGTGTGTAGAGCCACCTGTGTACGGGTGTTGTAACTCTTGTGTCCAGTAGTGGAGGTCCGCGATCAGTGGAGGACATAAGGAGGAAGAGGCTGTAAGGAATAAAAGAAATGGTTCGTGGATGACCCTATCCATTCCTGCAGCGGTGGAATCCTTACAGCTGGGGGACGTACTGAGCAAAAGGAGTGGGTGGGTCCATTATACTTGGTCAGTTAGAGGCAGCCATGATTTTGCCTGAAAAGTGAAGGCAGTGGGGGGACGAGGGAAGGTTGCCTGCGTCATCGTGGCAAGGACTGGCAATGACACTGCTCTGAACTAAGCCAAGGCAGAGAAAGATGTTAAGAAGCCAGTTCTCAGCGTGCCCGCTATCGATGTCACCTGGTATAGCTCTGTGTGCCAGGTCTGTGTCTGGGTCGTGGGGCTGGACAGTTTTACTTGATTACTGGTTAACGTTGTAGCCATTTTCAGCCTCTATTGCGACCGCCTCATTGACGGGGAAAGCCATCGCTGACTGGTGGTTTTAAAGGCTCCGTCAGAGGCTTGGGAATGGTACGGATGTCTGTACTTTCCCGAGTTTCTCTGTGCTGGGAACGAGGGGCGGAGAAGGATACAAAGCGACTGGACAAAGTGGTCACAGATTACTGCACGATATATAAGAGAGAGTAAACGACGAAAAATTACACAAAATCAGAGAAATCTTTCATATAAGAAACGAAGTCATTTATTTAAGTTTTAAATGCAACAATTCACACAAAACACTGTGTGTGTATTCTTAGAATCAGTGCCGCCAATCAGCCGTAAAATCTATGAGGCTATCAATGGAAAACAATGCACTTTGCAAGCTGAAAAGAACAGTAACCATGGAAGAAACGTTACACCATGAAAAGAGATGCAGCACTGAGGCAGCTTGAACAATAACTCAAGACGCGGCTTTACAATGCAACACACTACAAAAAATAGAACACATGCTTGTTAACCACACCGCTCTCTCTCTCTCTCTCTCTCTCTCTCTCTCTCTCTCTCTCTCTCTCTCTCTCTCTCTCTCTCTCTCTCTCCCATAGCGTTGGGGGTACAGTTAAAAGCAAAGACAGCAGGCGGGGCATCCCTCTTCATTTCCCTCACTTGATTAATGCTAATTGGACCTTAAACACGCGGTCAGGTGTACTCTGACCAAGAGATAAGCCCACTACTCCAAAAAATCCTCCCCACTCATTACCATCCTTCAGCCGCCTCGAATGCGCGCACATAGATCAGTGTGGGTGGACGTCGGTGGGCAGCGGGAAAGCTCCTAGAGGCTTGCTGCAGGAGGGCGGAAAGGAAGAGGGGAGCGGGGGTGGTGGTGAGAAAGGAGTGCAGGCATGGTGAGTTTGGTTGGAAAATTGTGAAAAGAAAGAAAGGAATAAGGACAATTAAATTAAATATTAGTTAAGCACGAAAAAAATAAATAAATAAATAAAAAAGTACAAAGATGAAAAATAACGAAATCTGAAAAAAAAGAGAGCAAATATGGAAAAATGGAACAGCACTGCGGGTGAAGCTTGACAGTGATTCCACGCGTGATAATTCGCATTAATGGAAGGTGTTACACAATTCTGGTTAACACACGTCTGCTTGGAAAAAAAAATACATATTCTCTCTCTCTCTCTCTCTCTCTCTCTCTCTCTCTCTCTCTCCTGCGTGGCCAGATAAGCTGTAGCCAGTATCACTTTACTAAGACACTTGTTACGCAGCGTGGAATGTTCAGGAGCTCATCACGAGGCAACACAACTAGCGAGGCAAGGAGAGAGGCAAGGACGGAGGGAGGGAGGGAAGGAGGGAGGGAGGGAGTTTGGTGTGTAGTACGTAGGCTGATGTACTATTCATGGCTAGACGCTCGGGGATTGTTCCTGCTGTTGTCGTGAAATTCTCCGCCACACCGCCAGCATGTTAGCTTCTGCCGCGACTCTCAGCGTAGGAATCCCGCCTCACGTCGCGTCCAGGTATTCACCAGTGTAGTATTTTCGTTCTCTCCTTAGACCCACACACACACACACACACACACACACACACACATACATACATACATACATACACATGCAAAGAAAAAATAATGTCTCACTAATTTGATTCATGCGCTGATAATTATAAATGTTTACCTCATTCCTAAGCAAATAGGAAACAGCGAGTACCATAATTAACGTAATTGGCTCCAAAATTCGTACCTATATTTGTATCGTGAGTATTATAACACCAATATGACCTCTTCAATTTTGTTGTTGTTGCTATTGTTGTTGCTGTTGTTTCTGTTCTGTGTGTGTGTGTGTGTGTGTGTGTGTGTGTGTGTGTGTTTCATAACAACAATTTGACATGCCAGGATGCAAAACGTTTCTCAATAATGAGCGTGTTCACATCCTTCTTCCCGCCACGGAAAAATAGAACAGCTAAGACGCCACGCAATGAGAGAGAGAGAGAGAGAGAGAGAGAGAGAGAGAGAGAGAGAGAGAGAGAGAGAGAGCACTTCTACGTTCTCATGTCGTCATGTTGCACAAGTTATTCAAGAGTGGCAGTCACTAATTCACCAGCACGACCTGTCAGTACACCGAGCACACGCTTCCTGGAAAATGATGCAAATCCTTCCCATGATACTACGTGTTTATGAAAAGCAATGCTTCTCATCAGCAGCAGCCCTGTGATTTCAGATTCATGTGGTGGGTTTGCATTAACTGCTTCTCCCGAGCGGACGTGTTTCCATTACTTCATATCTAACTCAAGCAGTCTCCACCAATATGTTAACACTTTGCCTAATTTGTGGTTCATTACTTACATCGACCAACTATCGCCACACAATGAAATGTTCCCGTCGTCAAATGCAAGGTTTGCATTACATTTCACATTATTCTAACCTTTAACAGAGGGAGAGAGAGAGAGAGAGAGAGAGAGAGAATGATGAAGTGAACAGCCTTGCCTTGGGCCTGTTCAACACTGGCTCGTGGCTGGCTGGCTGTGTTGTGTGATCCGTGTATGTGTAAGCGGGTCTGGCGCGATACGTTTCGCTTATGAACTGGTTTATAGACGTGCCTGTGCCTGCAGGAGGTCCACGCCACACGCCGTGTTCGTTTGTATATGAAACTGCAATGGTTTAGTTTTTACGAGTACATCAAAGAGCCGCGCGTCTCATTAAGTGTTTTTACAGCGGACCGCTTGCGAGGGAGGATTGCTTGTTTACAGCAAGTAATTTAATTAAAGATTCATGTTATACCTTCACTGTTTTAATTAAATCATGGTCATAAGAGTTGAGGGTAATGAGCAGCATGCACGTGGCTCTTTGTGTGACGCTCGGTGAGACATGCAACACTGTCTGTCTGTCGGTCTGTCTGTCTGTCAGTAGTGGGAGTTAACACGATACTTGGGAACACTGCGCCGCTACTCAAGCAGTCAAAGCCAAAGTGAAACACGGGATTCATTGTCCGAAGCACCAACGACACGAGATGGCAACCCAAACGCACCCAAACACACACACACACACACACACACATGTGGTAATAATGGCTCTCCCGCCCGCCACATCCCAGGAAAAGTTTGTTAGCAGTTAATAGGCAGCAATTTTCCTTATGTAAAGTCGTCTTGGTCTCGTTCGGAGCAAATCACCATCATCGCAGTAGTTTGTAGTTTATTTTTTCATCCAACACTCTCTGACTTCCCCACACGTCATATTGGTAATTCTCTCCTTCCCCACCATTCTCTCTCTCTCTCTCTCTCTCTGCCGGCAACCACAACGTGCACACCTTCCCTCTTCACTTCACCTCAGACTCTGTTGACTCTGATAACTAGCGTGCTTATTTTCCCATTGGTTTGTACCGGAACTCCGCCAGTCTCTACACACCACAGATGACAACTCTGCTAACGCCTATCAGCCTCCAGTGATCCCTCGTTACAAACTTTTCTGCACCCTGACCGGAGGAGGCAATGACTGCTGCGGCCTGACTTAAAGAAGTGTTCTGTCTGCCTGCCTGGTCGTGAATAGGCTACTGAGCTGCCCACAAGGTATCCTTACAGACCTCAGATCTTGCCGTATTGCTCGAACTTAAACCAAGTACTGCTAGTTAATTCAGACGGGTCGCAATTACTATGGACTCGTGGAAGACCAAAGCTCTTCCGCTCGAATCAAAGTCTTAACGAAGACGATGAAACACCTCCACCGAACCCAAGTGAAGGCGAGCAGGCGGAGTGGCGGGCAGGAGTGGTGAATCAGTGGCTTCTTACCTTGACCTCCGTGAACACAGGTGACGGCACACTTACCTGCAAAGAAAACGGATTATCAGCACGGTTGTTATATTCTACCTGAGTACAGCCTTAATGTATATATGTATTTTTTTTTATGTGTGCGTATTTATTGCATTGAGTGTCGAGCTGATGTTAAGGCAGCTTTGACCTAAATAAAGCGTAGAAATTGCACTGAAAGGAATATGAAAAGTACAAAGTTAAACTACGCAAGGTATCAAATAAAAATCAAGGAACGTCTGTCCGCCATCTTCCTTTCCAACATCACATCCACCGTATCAAGAAATAGCATTATAAAAGCCATACTATAACTTTTTTCCTCCTGTCAAATAAAGTCGCTATTTTCTATTTCAGTGGAGAGCCTGTGAGTTGCAAACACCACAACTTCACGGCGCCCTTTTTCCCCTCGCCTGGCTGGTTGCCTTGCATCTCTCCGACACTCCAGTTCGTGACTCAGCCACCATAAGATGGAGAGAATTAATTACAGTTGTCAGCTAAAGCAAATGGTACGCTCACACACTCACCCATTCGCGCACCACAGCCACCAATCCACACTCACACTAAAGCAACCGATGCCACGCAGGGCACAGGGTATCAGGAAAAGCCCTCCCTGTTGCACTGCCGGACTTCACCGTTGGTGGCAGCGTCATCCCCCTATTCTCTCAGTACAGTTACCTCGGAGCTCCAGTCAAGATCTCAGCAGTCCTCCCTGCCCGGCGTCAGCCCCATCCCATCATTAGTGACATATTGGATCGTCTCCAGCGACGACTTCATCCTCTTCAGTGGCTCACCAACAACTCCTCCGGCATCTGCATTTTTGTGACCAGTACTATCTATGTCACTTTCATTCGCTCTGTTGTTGATTATCTCTCCCCTGCCTTGATTCAACTTCCTCGGGCTGCTTTAGAGCCTCTGCAAATTTTTCAGAATAGAGCGATGAGAATCATTGTTGGATGCCCCGTGACCACCAGGATTGTAAACATGCAGCGTGAATTGAGGCTCCCGCCCTTAGTTGATAGAATATATTCAAATGTTACTTGCCTCACAGTCAAGTGTCTTCACTTTCCACTTCTCTCGCCACACTACACGCAGCTGATCAGGACCTCTCTTGGCCCCACTCCACCAGTCCCTCCTATTCTGCCCACTGGTCGCCGACTTATTGTGTCTGTTTCCTCTCTGCTCGGGAGCCTTAATTTGCAAGTTTCTGCCGCTGCTGTGCCCCGTGGATGCTACCAGCGCCTGAGGTGAGCTTTACCCCTACAACCAAATCAGATCCGCCTCCTCTCCAGCTGCAGCTGGCCTTGAAACACGTGGCGACAGTGACGTCCTCCATCACAGCTCCTCATCGCCTCTACACTGACGGGTCTCTCCAGTCGGATGGAGCGGCTGGTGGTGCGATTTTCTCACCTGACTTGGAACCACCTCCAGGTGGCTGGGTCGGCCGTCGGCTCGGAAACCACTCCAGCTCAACGTTGTGTGAGCTCTATGCTATCCTGGATGCTGTTAGCCTCGTGTGTCAGAGGGGAGTGAATGCAGTTGTTATTTGTGACTCAAAGGACCTTCAGTCTCTTTCTGCTACCCATCCCACCCACCTAATAGTAGTTCAACAAATTCTTTCCTTTTTAGCATTAATGACTGCTCGCAATGTGTGTGTCAAGTTTATATTGGTAATATATCATGTTGGTTTACGTCACAATGCTACAGCTGACCGCCTAGCGAAGGATGCCTGCCGCCTACCTCCGCATGGTGATGGTCGTCCTCTCTCCCTGCCATGTCACCTCTCCAGCGCTCCCCGCCGCTCTCCTACCCATGCGGCGTCGCAAGGATACTGACAGGCCCCACAGTATCACCATCAACCATTACAAGTCCGTCTACCGCCACAAGTACACGTACCGTTGCCGGGGTCTTACGGTTCGGTGGCACAACATTGTCTCGGCGCGTCTGCGGTTGGGCTACCGCCCGCCGTGGCAGATTGCCGGGGTACAGGGGGAGCCTCCCTTCACAGAGTGTCGCTTGTGCCGCACACCGCTTGCCAACACCATCGAGCACTACTGCCTGGTGTGCCCCACTGTTCGGCACCTCCTACCCCAAAGTTTTCCGCTGGATGCTGTCTGTCGTCATATTCTGGTGCCCGATTATCTCGATGAGATTCTCGTGCGTTACCCTCGATTTGGTGGCTTTTCCTGATGCCCTGTGCCCTGCGTGGCATCGGTTGCTTTTGTGTGAGTGTGGATTGGTGGGTGGGGTGCGCGAATGGTGAGTGTGTGAGCGTACCATTTGCTTTAGCTTGCAACTGTAATTAAGTTTCTCTATCTTATGATGTGTGACGTTATTTGCGTAATAAATTAATTAAATCAAATCACCTCTCTCTCTCTCTCTCTCTCTCTCTCTCTCTCTCTCTCTCTCTCTCTCTCTGACGACAGGGTGTGTGTGTGTGTGTGTGTGTGTGTGTGTGTGTGTGTTGTGTGTGTGTGTGTGTGTGTGTGTGTGTGTGTGTGTGTGTGTGTGTGTGTGTGTGTGTGTGAGTGTGACATTCACTGTGGCAGAGGGAGTGCTAGAAACCGGAAGGTGAAATTTACGCCTTTGTTTTCTGGCGATGATTCGAGGAAGAAGATTGAATAAATTAGTAAAGGCTCATTGAATCAATAGGTGTACATAAAGACGCACTTAATCTGCATACATAGGTACATTCAATACAGTCTAGATTTCTATATGTATTATGACAAAGACCACGGCGGCGTTGACTAGGAAGCGCTCCATCACCACGGCCAGGAGCAGCACGCCGCCCCTTGTCCGTAATTCTCCAGTCTGGCAAAACATTGCCAAAACTTTCCCTCTTTCCAGCCCAAGCTTAGACGCTCAGTGTGTGTGTGTGTGTGTGTGTGTGTGTGTGTGTGGATAGCTATAATTTTCCTCCCTTACATAGTTTTCATCCTGCATTTGTCTTCCATGAACGCAACATTCTAGTCATTTGTTAATAAGAGCATCTCGCTTCTCCATATTTATTACGTTGCCTTAGGGGGAAAAAAACGCTATCAGACTCACTTCTGATCCCTTCCCCGCTACAATTTCTCCCTTGTCCATAATTCTTTTCAGTGCGCACACACACACACACACACACACACACACACACACACACACACACACACACACTGGCGGCAATAATGAATCTCACAAAGGATCTCGCAGCCTCTCCGCCAATGGGGCCAAGGAGCACCAGCTTTCCTCTCCAATAGCCATGCCACCTTTGTCCTCCTCCTCCTCCTCCTCCTCCTCCTCGTTCATTAATCACTCCCCTTCTCTTCTTCTCGATTTCATTCTCAGTCTCACCCCATCACACCACTGTCTCTCGTCTCATCCTCTCTCTCTTACTTTCATTTCAATCCCGTTTTTTCCCTCTCCCCCGCCATCTCTCCTTTTCTCAGCACAACTCTTGTCCTTCATGAAGTGTTTCGAGAGGCCAAACAAAAGCTGAAGCTCTGGATTTTCTCTCGAAGCAAAGAATTAATGTCCAACTAAATCACTGCCTCAGACGAGACGAATGAAGGGCTGACTTTTTTTTTTTTTTTCAAGGAAGCGAGTGAAATGAACAGCCTCGTCCTTCACGCTTAACATCGGAAGGAAAAAATAACGTAAATAAAACGGAAAAAAAAAAAATAAATAAATAAAAAAATGAGGAAAAGAATATTGCCAAACTTGGTAGCAAACAAAAATGTTAAGCAGAGAATATCATTTCTTTTCCTTTTAGAATTAATTTCCCTTCTATATGCAAGTCACCATCTCCTTCGCCGAGTTGTATTTACCCTCTTTGTGGTGTAATCTTTCAGGAAATTGTAAGTCTCGTGAAGAGTAACTGGATGTGAAATTGTTCAGCAGACGACTTGTGAAAGAGAGGAGCGGGAGGGAAAGTGCACAGCCTTCAGGAAGATGAAGATGTGAAGTAAGATGATGAGGACAGGAAGGCGCAGGTCTGGCCGAGGAGGAATGAGGGAAAACAATAATAAGTGTAAGCTGAGACAACAACAACAACAACAACAATAATAATAATAATAATAATAATGATAATAATAATAATAATAATAATGATAGAAATGGGAGTAATTACGAAAACCAGTCAAAATCGCATTAACGCTACAAAACAAAACAAAAAATTACCTCATTTTGCCTTCAGTATCCCATTTCGCTCTGTATGACAAAAACAAGGAGGAAGGAAAAAAAAAAGACGCAGAAGAGAAGAAAAAAGAAATCTGATCGTTTTAACTTTGAAGACAACAAAAACCTGTTCAGTAAAAAGTAGCAAGTTTCCGATCAAGCTTCACTAGGATCAGAAACTTTCTGAAAAGAACAGACGAGCAATTTGGTTCACGAAAAGGGAGAGATTTACGCCGTTATTTGGCTCTTAAGGATCACTGCTGTGTGTGTCTATGTGTGTGTGTGTGTGTGTGAGAGAGAGAGAGAGAGAGAGAGAGAGAGAGAGAGAGAGAGAGAGAGAGAGCTCATCGCATTACTGTCTGTTGTCTCATCCTCATTCTTTCTTTTATCCTGTTCTCTCCTCTTCTCCCCAGCCACACACTCTCTCTCTCTCTCTCTCTCTCTCTCTCTCTCTCTCTCTCTCTCTCTCTCTCTCTCCCAATGATGACATAACGTCGTCTCCCCTACTCCACCGGACGAGGCGGGCGCCTCATGGCAAGCCAACGGCAAGACAGGCGAGGCCACACAGCTACGAGCACACATCCATCTCTTGGCGTAATGGCGGCCGCTCATCTGAGGCACTGTACCTTTGTCTCCTCCGCGAAGCAAGATGGCCGGCGTGTGACCCCGGATGGCGAAGATAAGCCGCGACCACTTCCGTTCATCACGACGCCGACAACGCACACACACACACATACACACACGAACCACACAACACTCGACTGCTGCTGCTCCTTCCCCGGTGATACCGACTTATGATTGGTTCCCGTGCCGTCCACCCCCTCTTTCAGTGTTCCACAGCTCCGTCATCTTCCTGTCACCATTACGTGCTGATAACTACGCAATATATATTTTTCTAGCAAGAACTGGACGTGTTATATAAGCGTGACCACTTGTTACAATGCCAAGCCTCACAGCGGCTGAGTCTGGTATTAAGGGCTCGCTGGTGTGCGAGGCTTCACGAGGCTCCGAACCAGTCGCCTCGAGCAGCGAGCAACAGGCAGTGTTGTAATGCCATCTGGCGGCGTGCGGTGTCTTCCTGATCCAGACTGTGTCGGTGGGGACAAGGGCTGCATGAGGAGAGGCGCTCACGGGCTGGAAAATAACCCAGTGTGCTCCTCATTAAATAATACTGTGACCGGCAACCATGACTGTACTGCGCGCAAGAAGGAGGGAGTGGGAGGGGTGAAACAGCGAGAGGGAAAAGTGGAGAAGGGAGAGGGAGGAGTGGAGGGAGAGGGAGAGGTGGAGGGAGAGGGAGAGGGAGAGGGAGACTGTAACGGAAGGAGTGCGGCGAGGTCCTATTTTTCCGTGGTGAGAGGATAAGACGTGAGTGTGAGTGGAGGAGGGTGGCGGCGCTACTGAGGAGCTGGGAGGAAGAGGAAGAGAAGGGGAGCCATAACACCTTAATGGTTTAGGAAGGGACGACCTGAAATATGTATAAGAAGATCCAAGTGATGAAAGAGAAGCCAGTATAATGAGTAGTTGAGAGGAAGGTTACCACGTAGATTATTCAGGAAAGAGTGTTAAGAGGAACAAGAGTGCATGTGAAGAAGATCAGGGCAAGAGTTTTTTATGAGAATGAAAGGAGACTAACAGGGAGGTGAAAGTGACACACTGAGAAAAAAAATGACTACGGAAGTGATTATCAATGCAAGGAGAGCAAAGTGCGGTATGATGTAGTCACTGGTTGAAAGGCAATAGGAGCGAGTCAAAAGGGACAACAATTACAAAGTGGTGAGCGGGACAGGAATTAGAAGGAAGATAGAGACGGAGAAAATCTACAGGAGGATAAAACAAAAGAGAGAGAGAGAGAGAGAGAGAGAGAGAGAGAGAGAGAGAGAGAGAGAGAGAGAGAGAGAGAGAAAGGAAATGTAAACCTGCAGAGGAGTGACGAGGCACTGAGGTGAAGGTCCCCGAACAGAGGCCAAGGCGGTAGTAAAAAATGACAGCATAAGTGTCTTGAAACAGTTCAAGTCATAACAAGTGGAAATACAGAAGCAGGCAGGGAGTTCCAGAGTTTACCAGAGAAAGGGATGAATGACTGAGAATACTGGTTAACTCTTGCATTAGAGAAGTGGACAGAATAGGGGTGAGAGAAAGAAGAAAGTCTTGTGCAGCGAGGCCGCGGGAGGAGGGGAGGCATGCAGTTAGCAAGATCAGAAGAGAAGGAGTTGATAAGACGAAAAGCTTTTAATTCTACCCTGTCTTAAGAGCGGTTACTGAGGGTTACTGAAAAGATGAGGGAAGAGGATGGGGAGTGAATGGGAGCCTGCAGAGGAGTGACGAGGGTTACTGGGAGGTTAAGGGAAGAGGATGGGGAGTGAATGGGAGCCTGCAGAGGAGTGACGAGGGTTACTGGGAGGTTAAGGGAAAAAAAGGATGGGGAGTGAATGGGAGCCTGCAGAGGAGTGACGAGGGTTACTGGGAGGTTAAGGGAAGAGGATGGGGAGTGAATGGGAGCCTGCAGAGGAGTGACGAGGGTTACTGGGAGGTTAAGGGAAGAGGATGGGGAGTGATCGCCCTCCAAGGAAACTTGTCTTCCCTTCATCCTCACGAGCCGCCATTCAGCAGTGTGTCACCCATCACAGGTAGAAAGAGAGAGAGAGAGAGAGAGAGAGAGAGAACCAAGCGGAGGTTCCCGAACTGTAAACGCGATATAAAAAAAAAGCTAATTCGATGTGATGGAGGATGGGGAGGACTGGGAGGGAAGGATGAGGTGGTGGTGGTGGTGGTGGTGGTGGTGGTGGCGGTGGTGGTGATATGCCTGTTTTATAGTGTCGGGCTGTTCATACATAACGCTTCATACAATAATGCTTTCTACTAAAAAGTGTAAGAGCCAAGACCGCAGTGCTCTTCAAACACATTCCATTTCATTATTTTGTTACTTGAGACAGACCAAATGCTGCACATTATGGAATTACTGACAACACTATCGATGCCAAATACCTGACAAAAGAAATGCCAGGCAAGCAAGGCGCACGGCGGCACACAGGGCCTGGCCTCGCGTGCCGCTCACACTGCTGCCCACGAGGCGCTTGATGAAATTCCCGCGACCACTGGGCGAGGCGCGCAAAGTGGCCCACGAATTGAATGTCCAAGCAGCGCCAGCTTGCTGTGTGTGTGTGTGTGTGTGTGTGTGTGTGTGTGTGTGTGTGTGTGTGTGTGTGTGTGGTTAAATAGTAATGTTTTGGCGCGCCTCCACACGGAGTTCTCAGATCGTGAGAGAAAGGCGTGCATCATTTATGTCTCAACAATGAAGTTCTGTTTGTTTGTTTGTGAGCCGCTTCCCTTGGAAACTCTCATACTGACCATAAGCTTATTTTCACCTCTGACACATCTATCTTTTCCAAAATATACCTGTAATTCAACTCCATTCACTGTCTCTACAGCACTTAAACATGTCCTCCTCCACCACAAGAATCAGCTTTTAGCAACCCATCATAAAAGAAAGGAAAGTTAAGTATTCCATCTCACACTCAGCGGCTTTCCGTCTTCACAACAAAGCACAAGGCAGGGCCAGGCGTCCCCCGCCGCCCTGCCAGCCTGCGCCTGTAGGTGCGCCTCCTCCACCCTTACTTCATGAATGCTTCGCTACTCCAGTGCATTGTTATCATCACCACACCACCATACCACACCACACAATCACTTGCGCCCCCTTCATTCCTCCTTCCTTTTTTCTCCTCCTCTCATATTCGTCATTTTCTTCTTTTCGTCCTCTTCCTCCTCCTCATCCTCCTCTACACAATACTATTACTACTACTACTACTACTACTACTATAACTACCACCATCACTTCACCGTTACTTCCCTTCATTCCTTCTTCCTTCTTCCTCCTCCCCCTCTATTCCTCCTTTTTTCCTCTTCCCACTGCAACAATCTACGCATTTCACACTTGGAAATACATTGAAATGGTCGGAAAACCCTGGAAAATGAGGGAAATGTTGACAAAGAGAGACAGACTGGTAGGAGGGAAGGTCTCGGTCTGGGTCCTGATTGTGTTGTGATAGTGGGAGACGCTCTGAACGGGATTGCACCTATATTTACGTAACATAATTCATTTTGAAAATCACGAGAAGAAAGAAGACGCCCAGACTGGAATGCACTACAAATTCTGACTCGTCGTTTACTTTAATTAATACCCAAAATAAAAAAAGATTACCGAACTCAGTAATAATAACGAAATATCCAAAAAACAATCTGTATTTTTTACGAACGGTGCTACAAAAACATTATAATATCTAGAAACAAAACGCAGCCAGACTAGATCCTATTATATATTCTGAATCCCCCCAAAAATGTCCTTTTTAGACAAATAAAGAAAACACGAATTGATCGTCGTATAAAGAAAATAGTTTTTCATTTTTAGCAACGGATGTATGTTAAATTTGAAAATACGCATCGCTACACTAGATTTTATTGAATATTATTACTTGGTACATGTTTCTTATATTTGTTAAGTCTTAAATCCAATACCAATACAATCCTAGGCGTGCTAATTAAGAAAAAAACATGTAAAATATATAAAATGACGAACCGGTTTATTTTCGACAAACAAAAACACATCTAGACTGGATTTTATTATGTGTCATTCCTTGTTATAGTTTCCTAATAATAAATCAAATATCAAAACAATGCTAACTGCATCAGTAGAAAGGAAAGAATAATGATACCGCGCCGAATTTTTTTTCTTTTTTTTTTCCTCCTTTCCTCAGTACCTCTTCCCTTTTCTATCCTGCATACTCTTCCTCTTCCCTTCACCTTTCTTCCCTTTCCTAGTACTATATATCCCAAGTTTAAAAAAAACACCTGGAAACTGCTGGAAATCCTGAAATTTACGCTAAATATTGACGGGGAGAGAGTGTTACCATAGCAGAGACGGGACTGGGCTGGGCTCGGCGGGGTTTGGCAGGGCTGGGCGCCAAGGATACTGTGGTGTGTGTGTGTGTGTGTGTGTCTGCCCTCTGTGTATGTGTGTGTGCGTGTGTGTGCCCTCTGTGTGTGTGTGTGTGTGTGTGTGTGTGTGTGTGTGTGTGTGTGTGTAACTGTTCTGTTTGTTTGTGTGTGTGTGTGTGTGTGTGTGTGTGTGCGTTTAAGTGTATAACTCCCTGTGTGTGTGTGTATGTGTGTGTGTGTGTGTAATAATAATAATAATAATAAACGGTTTATTATTTAGGCAGTTAACAAAGTGAAAATGTACATAGGGGGTGGGGAAATACTGAACATTAATCCTTAAGGTAAGTCTAATCTAGAAGGGACTATTGATTGATGGCTCGCACCATGGTAGGAATCGCACTGAGTCTGTACCAGTCCGTGCGCGGCGCTGTGTGTGTGTGTGTGTGTAAATATCTAACTTCCCTGCGTGTGTGTGTGTGTGTGTGTGAGGCAAAAAAACGGAACTATTGGTTGGATGGTTGATTACTCTTAGATCATAGTTAACGTTACATCGACGTCACGAAAGAACGCTGACACTGGACGGCGATTATCCACTCAGAGATACAGCAAAGGGAAACAGCAAGGAGAGAAATTGCAATGGAACGTTTTCTTCACTGGAGACGACACCTGCATCTTTCCTTCCTCGTAAACACTTGATGATGCTGAGTGTTGGAGAGTATGAGGTTAGGTACCTTAATTAGTGGAATCTGTCTGCGTATCAGCTTCACGTGAGGGATTGGAAGGTTTTTTAATCGCTGTTTGTCTCAATGTTTAACTCTGCGACTTGTTACCTGACTGACACTTTTAGGATTTGACATTTTTAGTATTTTTTTTTTTTTTTACAGTTTCCGTTGTCCTTGGCCAGAGCAGCAATTACATGAAAAAAAAAAAAAAAAGTTAAGAGTAAAAGGAAATCGTGAGAACGTGGATGACATTAAGCTTTAGCGAACACGAAATCACATCTCACACAACAAAATACAAATTTGGAGCTAAAGGTTCATTATTGGCTAAGCACCTCACTCTGTAGCTGCGCGTGTCCGTCCCGGCAAGCACGTGGGCGATATTGAACGTTACAAAGCATGAAATCAAAGGCTCTTAATTGCTGAGTTCCATCTAGGTATTCATTTCACGTCACGGACTCAAGGGTCATGGCTCCAGATCTCTTACGTTGTAACTGCACGGTTCCTTTCATGTAATGTAGAGTATGAATTCAAATAATCTCTGTTGAAATGCATCTGTGTATTTATTCCACGTTAGGGACTATAAAATTAACTATGAAATGTCAAACGAGATCCATTTAGTTAATATTTAGTTAATAAACACCCCGTCTACGTATTAATCAGAAGAAAACTGTGCTAAACAAGCATATCACTAGTGGCGATGCTAGCGCTATTGATGGTGGTGGTGGTGGTGGTGGTGGTGGCGGTGACGGATCCATGTTATCTCGTGAATCAACCACTGAAGTCATACAGCGGTGGTGGTGGTGGTGGTGGTGGCGGTGACGGATCCATGTTATCTCATGAAGTCATACAGCGGCCCAGTTAGCGGGCAATAATGCTATTTCTCACCCAACCAATTACAACAAAGGCTGGGACAAAGTTGAAGCCGTTCCCTCTACCCCGCGTCCCCACTACAGGCCCCGCCACCTGCTGACGGCGATTCCTGTGTGGGGTGGCAAATACTTGACAGCTTTTGTGCATTTCATTGGATTCATTTAGTGGAGAGAGAGAGAGAGAGAGAGAGAGAGAGAGAGAGAGAGAGAGAGAGAGAGAGAGAGAGAGAGAGAGAGAGAGAGAGAGAGAGAGCGTGTGTGCGTGTTAAGATTACAAAAAAAGAAAGAGCACAATAAAATAAGGGGAAGCTGCAAGAAGCCATCAGGCCTACACGTGGCGGTCCCTGTATGAAACAAACCCACCTATTTATACCTGTCACTTCCTAAGTACTCAAGATTCAAGGATAGAAAGCACTTAGACTAACACTGACACACAGCACCTTTGATACTGCAGGTATTAGCCAGGTTACATAACATCAGAATAGATAACTAAAGACTCTGAGTTGATAATTACGAAGTCTAACAATAATGCACCGCGGCTTTAATAGTGGAGTTACTAGTTACTATGTTAGGTTAGATCAAGTCAAGACAACCGAAGACTGAGGGTTAAGAAGTGGTAAGCCTAATTCTGATAGTTCCGCAGCTCTAACCTTGAGCGAGACATGCTTGGTGATGCATTAAGCGGCGCAGCGAGCGATGATCTCCTTTACGAGGGAATAAAACCATCAGGCGGGACGTTTAGTGAAAACCTTCATCCCGTAAACAGCAACTCGACGGCTGGCTGTCGGATCAGGGCGGAGGAGTCAACCTCTCGCTGTGACTGTTGTGTTCAGGCTTCACATGGATGTGTTAAGATGTAATGGATATATTTAGCGTATCTCTGTAATGAATATGTTTAGGGCATCCCTGTAGTAGTAGTAGTAGTAGTAGTAGTAGTAGTAGTAGTAGTAATAGTAGTTAATAGTAGTAGTAGTAGAAAAAAAAAAAAGAGGAGGAGGAGCAAGACTCATTTACGTTCCTGTTTCGGATTCAAAAGTTATCATTAATAAGCCACTGTAAGAAATGTTTATGCCAGTTACGTATTAATGTTTCAGTACACGTCATGCTATTATCAATATAAAGACATGCGTTAGCAATACTAATTCAAACTCTAAGTTAACACACAATGCAACGCTTCACTCTCTTACCACGAGTATTTTCAAAGGCCACAGAGATGACTACCATGTTCCCAAGAGTGTTTCTCGTGTCAGTAATGTACCTCGTTGATCTATCACTAGTACTATATAAAACACTCTTAAAAACCAATGTAACTTCACAACGACTATTTTCAAAGACCACAGAGATGAGTACCATGTTCCCAAGAGTTTATCGTGTCAGTAATGCAGAAATCTTGTTAATCTGTCACTCATACCATAAAACACTCTTAAAAACCCACCTAACTTCATCACTACTATTTTCAAAGGCAACAAAGATGATTTGCTGTATTATGAAGCGTTTCTCCTGTTAATGGTGTGGAAATTGTGTTAATATGTCACTATAAATATAAAAACACCGTAAAAAAGCTCGTATAAATTCGTCTGTGTAGAGTCCTTTGAAAGTAGTGGAGTTGTGGCGTAGAAGAGTTTGGAAATAAAGTCCTTAGAGGGAACATCACTGCCATTTAACAATACTCGGCTTATTAACAGTAAATAATGATATCTATCACTGCGCCTGCCACTGACATCTTCACTTCATTTTCAGACTCATGAATGATTGCAAACAATGAATAAACAATAAAGTCAAGTGAAGTTTCGATCTCCACAATAATTACTACATTAAGAACATAAGAACATAAGAAATAAGTGAAGCTGCAAGAAGCGACCAGGCTTACACGTGGCAGTCCCTGTGTGAAATATACCTACCTATTTCCACCTATCATCCCCATCCATAAACCCGTCTAATCTTCTCTTAAGGCTCCCTAATGTCCTAGCACTAACAACATGATTACTGAGTCCATTCCACTCATCTACCTCTCTATTTGAGAGCCAATTTCTTTCTATCTCTTTCTTAAACCTAAATTTTTAAAGTCTGAACCCGTTATTTCTTGTTCTGTCCTGGTTTCTGATCCTAAGAATTTTGCTTACGTTCTCCCTGTTATAACCCTTATACCACTTAAAGACTTCTATCAGGTCCCCTCTTAACATACGTCTCTCTAAAGAATGTAGATTTAACAGCTTCAATTTCGCTTCGTAAGGAATACTCCTCATCCCCTGTATCCTTTTAGTCATTCTCCTCTGTACTGATTCTAATAGACCTATATCTTTCCTGTAATGTGGGGACCAGAACTGCACAGCGTAATCTAGATGAGGTCTGACCAGCGCCAAGTATAATTTTAATATTACTTCCAGCCTTCTACTTTTTAACACTCCTAAAAATTAATCCTAGTACCCTATTTGCTCTGTTTCCGGCCTCAATGCATTGTTTTCCTAGACGGAGTTCAGAGCTAACTGTAACTCCTAAATTTTTCTCGTACCCTGTACCTACCAGAGTTTGGTTGTTTATTGTGTACCTACTGTGTGGGTTTCCTCTACCTACGCTAAGTACTTTGCATTTGTTGATATTAAGCTGCATTTGCCATCTGTCCGTCCGTTCATTCATCCTTCCTAAATCTGCCTGCAAGGCGATGGCATCAGATTCTGACATAATTAATCTACCTATCTTTGTGTCATCCGCAAATTTACTAACATCACTGCTAATTCCACTATCCAAGTCATTGATATATAATTTTGTTAGTATAATTTGCTGGTGTATTTATTATATTTCGTATGATAACGTTGGTATTTACAAATTAAGAAAAAACGTATTTAACTCAAACATTAGAGCAAAGGGAATCATACTCAGAATATGACTGTCACTGGAAGACTTTCTTGCAATAAACAGCAACATAATATCATCAGTACATTTATCACGTTAATCGAGAATAATGCTGGCGAGTGATGAGCCTGTAGCAGTGCTATCAATCCTGGCTTCAACAGTCGTCCTCAGAAGGGCAACAAAAATAAATAAATAAATAAATAAATAAAATAGAGTAAAATAAAATAAAATAAAATAAAAGTCTCCGGACCCTCCGAGAAGTGAAAAGGTAACAGGAAAAGATTTTAAAATTTCCAGTGAACGCACTAATGAATCCCAGCGACTTGCATAATAGATTCGGTGCGATGGGTGGCGGAGGCAGCGAGAACAGGCAACAAGATCCCTTCCTTGAGTCGCCTCTTTCACTGTGACACCACCATTGTGACAGAGCAGAGTTACACTCAGACTTCCCAGCTTTAAGGTGAGATAAAGAGCGTGGCAATCAATGTACGCCCTCCTGCTGGAGACACACGGCTCTGTGATGTGCCTGGCGAAGATGATACTTGTTGGCAAAGTAATACTAGTTAATTCTAGGTAATTATGAGCTTGTCTTTGTGTTGTCTCCTCTACGGTCTGGCATCTTGCTTTTTCTGACAGTTTTTTGCCCTTGACCAAAGACATTCTTACATTAAAAAAACGGAAAATCAAAGTAAAAGCCTTGGACAGTAAGAAGATTGTCACAAATACCTCCTCTGTAGTGGATCGAAAGACAGCACAGGCATGATAGGACAAAAAAAAAAATAAAAATAAATAAATAAATAAATAAATAAACAAATAAATAAATAAAAATAAATAAATAAATAAAAAAACGAACGGAAAAAAAATAACGTTTACATGAACCCAAAGAAATAAGCTGAACCGAATGAACTCAGCAGGCAATTAAACGTGAAGACAAACATAGTAATGAAAACACCCAAGGCGGTCCAGGGTACGAGCAAGGCGCCTTTCCTGGTGTTCAAGGTCAGAGAGGACAGCGAGGCCTAAGACTTGTCAGCAGCTCAGGAAACACGACGCCTGGAGCGGCTGGTAAAGATGGAAATTTGGAGATTGAAATTCATGCATACAGAGAATGTGTGTCGTGAAGATTTCCCCTCCTCGCAAGATTCATGTAGTCGATGGAATTAGGTGAGATATGACTGCCTGAATGTGACCAGGTCGCACTCCTGATGCAGGAATACGGTGAATAAGCTTGATATATTTACACTTCAACTTTCCCTCTGGTCTCCTCGATAATTCTTCTATTTGTGTCCCTCGATGCAATGATGATCACCTATAAACACCAAAATGACGCGGGTTATTTTACGTTGGATAGCAAAACGTGGCCATGATGCTACAATACGGTGAATATTCTTGGTACATTCAACCTTCCCTCTCGTCTTCTCTATAATTCTTCTACAGTAACACTTGAATGTCATAATTATCACCTGTAAACGCCAAACCGATGCGGGTTACTTTACGATAAAAAGCAAAATGCTGGTATGATACTGGAACACTATGAAAATTCTTCAATCTTCATCCTTTCTTTCTCGATAAAACTCTCGCCCTTCGCTGCCACAACTGTTACCTGTAAACAACGAGCGGGTTACTTTACGCTGGGAAGTAAAATAAGTGACCATCGTGAGCATTATGACAAGCACTCATCTTCGTTCCTGGAGAAGGTAAGATAAGAGAGCGAGTGAGGAGGTAATTCATAGAAAGAGTGAGACAAAAAATTTTATGACATACATTAAACTGCCATAAAGAAAGAAAGTAAATAGTGAATGTTGTCTTTACTTGTGCATAGATAAGGTAAGAAAATAAAGAGAAAGGGCTGCATTCACCTGTGCACAGAGAAACTAAGAAGGAAAGACTGGCAGCTCAGTTCATCTGCGCCCTGAGTAAGTATGAGAAGTAATGAGAAATACATTCACCTCTGTAAATAGAAACAAAGTAATTACGTAATAGAGAAAGCAAGAAAAAGACTGGCCCTGCATTTATTTGCCTCTTTGTAGAGAAAATTACAGAGGAAAAAAATTACAGCCATAAGGAAACCACGAAGAAAAATAGAGGAAAAAGAATGAGAACCTAATTAACAAACACATCGGCAAAATGAGACGAAAAACACTTCAAAGGAGCATTTAGAAACCATTATTTTGATTAGGTGGAAGAAGAAGAGACTTGAAAGGTAACAAATGGCGGGTCACAGGGTGCAAACTCCATCAAATTTCCTTCTTGCCGCCTAAACCATCACAGGGGAAGTGGGAGAAAGTACCATCGCCTCTGAGTGTTGGAGTGAGGCAACCTTCAGGCCAAAGACACTTCCGCCATTTTCCACGTGAGATTTCCTGACGTGTTTTTTAAGTCAATCTCTGTGATATTTGTAGTGTGTGTGTGTGTGTGTGTGTGTGTGTGTGTGTGTGTGTGTGTGGTAGAGAGAGAGAGAGAGAGAGAGAGAGAGAGAGAGAGAGAGAGAGAGAGAGAGAGAGAGAGAGAGAGAGAGAGAGAGAGAAATAACCATATAGGGACGGTAAAATAAACAGACATCCAGACATAAAGACAGATATACATAGATACATACATACATACATATACATACAAACAAACAGACAGACAGACAGACAGAAAGGAAGAAAGAAAAAAAAGAAAGACGAGCAAGAAGACAGCCACAAGCAGCCTGTAAGGAGCAGGTCTGGGCAGCTTTCCAGCATCACTAAGAAAAAGGAGGGAAGCTTTAACAATAAGAGGATAAATACGTCCGTCGCCTTTCACCAGAACATTAAGTACCAGCCGTGCTCCTCCTCGCCGCGTAGTTCCCGCCACCACATTCTCTGCGCGACAACAAAACCCTGGAAGCTGCACTGACAAGGCTGACAATGATCACAATTTTGTCTCTGGAAATAATTTGTGTTGTGTTGTGCCGTGTGTATTTTTGGCTGTTGTATAGATTTGTATGTGCTGTATATTGTTGCTACTTTTACGCATCTCAGTGCTTCGTGGGCCATCCTGCATGAACGGTTTCCTGTGTCTACCACATAATTATATACTTACAAAGTGTGCAAGTTCTTCCAGCTGTCCGAGAACATCAAGTGGTGCCCAGTATAGTGTAACTCTCTCCCAGCTCAGCCATCTTAACCAGGTCCATTCTCAAACGATTCAGCCTTCACTAGTTTTAATCTCTATCATGAAAATTACTGGGCGGTTTCGATGTTATTTTCATTATTTTTGTGATAGTGTAACAAGAACTCTTCGTCATCATTTGGAAAACACTCGTGAGAAAGACTATTTTTCTCTCCCTTTGACGCTTCGAAAGTTTATGAGATTCCACAGCGTTTGAAAACACGAGCCTTGGTTTTCCCCACACGACCGAACCACGAAACACTTTTGCGACGCCGAACTTCAGTCATTCCTGCAAAATGATGTTGACGCACAAACCAAGAAACAAAGACAGAGATGTTGAGAAAACACACACACACACACACACACACACACACACACACACACACACACACACACACACACACACACAACAATGAAACACAAGAGACAAGACACAAGCAAGAAAAAAAAAAAACATGGACGAAGGAAATAGAAA
Organism: Scylla paramamosain; assembly: GCF_035594125.1. Lineage (NCBI taxonomy): Eukaryota > Metazoa > Arthropoda > Malacostraca > Decapoda > Portunidae > Scylla > Scylla paramamosain. The sequence goes on along the minus strand of NW_026973688.1, from coordinate 761,405 downwards.
CAAGAGACAAAGGAGAAGGAAAGAATGTACGAACAAGAAAAAAAAGAGACAAAGGAGATAAACAATAGAAACACGACACATGAGAAAAAGAAAAAAAAGACAAGGAAAAAAGGAACAAGGGAGAAGAAAGGAAGAAGCAACGGAAGTGAAAAATAGGAACACGAGACAAAAGTGAAGGAAAAGACGAGGAAAGAAGAAATGAGGAAATAAACAGGAAAATGTCAATACAATGTGATGATAATTTTCCACGTACAAGAAAGTATCAGTGGTTGTTGTTGTTTATCGTGAGACAAAGACAAAGGTGCGAAATGTTGTCAGCGTTAATTAATTACTATGAGGAATGAAAGGGATTGTGTGACTTGGTTTTATGTTCACTCCATTATAGACGACCCTTTGTGTCCCTTCCTTCTGAGCCCCGCCACAAGACACACTCAGCTGGTAATAATGAGACCACAGTGTGTGTGTGTGTGTGTGTGTGTGTGTGTGTGTGTGTGTGTGTGTGTGTGTGTGTGTGTGTGTGATACTGGTTCGTATTCTGAAACACTTCCTTCTCTCACGCAGAATATTTTCAAAGGGCACAGAGATAAACAGTCGTGTTCTAACAGGTGGCTTCTTCAGTGAATGGGCAGAATTTTTGTTAAATTATCACTGCAATCATAGAAACATCCTTGATAACCACCTTGCCTGTCAGTACAGCTTGATACAGCTTGATAAAAAAAAAAATAGTCGAGAAGAAACGAGGTCCATTACCGTACCACGAATCAGGCACTGTTAGGTATACTACTACTACTACTGCTACTACTACTACTACTACTACTACTACTACAGTTATCAATATTAGAGACAAGTGTCATGAAGCAAGTTTTTTAAAATTATTTTCGTTCTTAGTTTCTTAAGGGGAACAATAAATGTAACTCGCCTCAAAAGACACACACACACACACACACACACACACACACACACACACACACACACTCTCTCTCTCTCTCTCTCTCTCTCTCTCTCTCTCTCTCTCTCTCTCTCTCTCTCTCTCTCTCTCTCTCTCTCTCTCTCTCTCTCTCTCTCTCTCTCTCTCCATCCCCAACCTGTCTGAGTGTCTGATCCCAATGATTCCTGTGACTACTATCACGCTCCACGGCGGGGATGAGATGTGGCAATCACGATCATGCGAGAAACGCGAGGCCCACCTTGGCCAGACATGAGTGTTCGGTTGTGTCATCCAAACACTCAGGTAGACCGATTCCTTAGAGGTGACCAGACGCCGCGGGGTCATCTGTAATCTACATAAAAAATCCATTGTCTGCAAACTCTCTATAGGTACTGATTAGGAAGAAGAAACCAACAAGAATTTAACTATTCCTTACCAGCGTCATCCTTCTTCTTACGCCACATTAAATACTCGTACAAATATTAAGTTCTCTTTGTTTAATTTTAATGCTGCTTGCTAAGAATATTAAACTTTTAAAATATCAACAGATTTTCTCAAAGCATCTACCCACAGACACATCCTGAGCACAGAACACGGAATGCTCCTCAGACGTTGTTAACCTCAATGCAGCTTGATTGAGACTGCTACTTATAAGATATCAATAGATCTTCTCAATGCATCTATCCCCACGCCAGTCCTGGGAGCTGACAACGGAATACTCCTCAGACTGGAGCACGTCCTTGGTGGTGAATGCTGAAGGCGACCCTTGAGCCAGATGATCAAGGCTTTTGCTGCCAGAGCTTAACATGCCCTTCCTTTGAACCATCTGACCGAGTCAGCGGCTTAACGCCGTCTGTTTTCACAGTGTATATAATACGTAACAACAGAGGAGCTCGAAATAGAAGGGTGGGCTAGAGCAAAAAAAAATTGGTAGTGACCTAAAATTAGCCCTGTATTCTGATCCCGAAAATAGCAGCTTAGGGTTTTCCCGCAATTCTAATTCCTCTAATATACTGTAAAGTACAAAAAATAATAAATAAAAAATATATAAATTCTCAAGTTTTGCAAGGAGGTTGTAAGAACACCAGGGGACTTTGGCCTCAAGGAAAATGAAACACACAAAAGGGAGTGCGACATGCCGGCTTCTGAACACTATACCACTGCAAATCTCCGCACTCCTTTCCGACAGGCAACTTGATCTAGACAGCTACAGACCAGACGGCAACACTCAGAAAACACTCCAACACAAAATGCGGCTTGTCACCACCACACACTTCCGCTGCCTCACAAAATCTTCTCCCTCAACAACTTAATTGATGCGCCTCGTCCACACATGTCTGGGACACGCCCCACCCAGCTCGCGTGAAATGACTAAAGAGTAATAGTTGGGAATGAACGGCAGCACCCACTCACTTCCTGCAGACTATTTCACAAGCGCGATAAGACTGACCACTGATTCCTCACCACCAGATGTTTGAGACGCAGTCTTGCATTCCTGATTTTTTTTTTTTCTCTCTCTTTTAAGGATTATTTTCAGAGGCTACTGAGAATATTAGTTTTTTTTTTTTTTTCTGTTCTGTTGATGGTGTACAGCTCTTGTTCACCAATGACAATGATCTGGAAGACATCTCTTGTAACTCTATCGGTTTCCACTGAAGTCAATTAAAAGCAGGTGAAACAAGACGCCGAGACGAGGGCGCGACCACACAAAACCCGCCAAGGAAGACGCGGCATTCCAGCTTTTTCTTGGCCCATTCCACCAAGGCAGTAATTACAAACATTAATTGAACCCACCAAACTCATGAACATTTATAATTTGGGTGAAGGAAATTACAGAGACCCCACGGAAGAAGAAGGCAGGTTTCCATTCCCGCGGCTGCGTCCCTCACGCCAGCGAAGCATCACGATTACTGCACATGCTCAAGAAAAAAAATAAATAATAATAATAATATTAATAAATAAATAAACAAATAAATAAAAAATAGCTGCACATTGTATCTTGGGTAATTCCTGCGCTTTCCTTCCTTGGCTTCTGAGCAAGATGCCTAGATAAGTCAGTAATATTTTTGTTTGGAATAATTTCGCTACCTTCTGGCGCTCATTTACCAAAACCTTTAATTGTGGGTGCGCAATAAAGGTACTGCATTATACTATATATATATATATATATATATATATATATATATATATATATATATATATATATATATATATATATATATATATATATATATATATATATATATATATATATATATATATCCACCTAAGCTTCCTTCACATATTGGTCACTTCACGCTAAGGTTGCAGCTCAAATACAAATAATCTCGTTTCGGTAATACGCGTCAAGTATGAAGAGGGCAACATAACGCGCTTATATTGTATTTCATTAGTAGCTTAATAGCGGGACTCAAAACCATCTTGCACTCCGCTCGTATTGAGGTCAAGCAGCGTACTTACCATCACCATCATCAGTAGTAGTAGTAGTAGTAGTAGTAGTAGTAGTAGTAGTAGTAATATTATTATTATTATTAGTAGTAGTAGTAGTAGTAGTAGTAGTAGTAGTAGTAGTAGTAGTAGTAGTAGTAGTAGTAGTAGTAGTAGTAGTAGTAGTAGTAGTAGTAGTAGTAGTAGTAGTAGTAGTAGTAGTTGTTGTTGTTGTTGTTGTTGTTGTTGTTGTTGTTGTTGTTGTTGTTGTTGTTGTTGTTGTTGTTGTTGTTGTTGTTGTTGTTGTTGTTGTTGTTGTTGTTGTTGTTGTTGTTGTTGTTGTTGTTGTTGTTGTTGTTGTAGTGAGTTTTTGTATGTAATATTTAGTAGTTTAAAACTAATATAACAGACCATTGATGAAAGGATATTTGTTTCTATTAAGTTTAATTCTCAGCATGTAATATTAAACAATTTAGAAAATTAGGATTTAGCAGCGAGTTAAAGCCTAATTAATATTGTGGCAGCAGTTGCGGTTATACTCTAAGGTTGAATGACAATATATTGTTTATTGTTAAATGAACATATATTTTTTTTAAGATAACCTGAAAAAAAAAAAAAAGTGCGCAAAGGTTGTTTCTTGCCTCTTTATCAAAACATGTCTAGTTCACGATATTTAGAGTCTAGCCTACTCACTGACAAAAATGTTTAATAGCCGCGGTATCTTCACCGTGCAAAGTAGTAGTAGTAGTAGTAGTAGTAGTAGTAGTAGTAGTAGTAGTAGTAGACAATAGAAGGAAGAAAACTTTCGAGAATTTTTTTTTTTTTTGTTCTTTTCTCTCTCTCTCTCTCTCTCTCTCTCTCTCTCTCTCTCTCTCTCTCTCTCTCTCTCTCTCTCTCTCTCTCTCTCGTCGTGTATATATTTTTGCTGTTCTTATTCTTTAGTATCTTCTATTCATGGTAACCCTTTTACTTCCAGCACGTCGTAACGCTCAGCACAAAAGCATCATTCATCCATTCCCTCTCCCTTCCCACTCACTCACTTCACTCAAACAACAACCAGCAAAAGTCACGGACATGCTGAGCTTCGACTAATTATTCCGACCTCTCGCTTCCTAGAAAGTAAATCTACAGTGTGAATTTTCTGGTAACAAGCTTTTCTCTTTGCTCTTAATTCTCAATGAGTGTTTTGCTCCTCGCCTGCCCATGACCTTGTAATGAATGCAGGTGAGGCAGGTATGTTTAGAGACGTCGCAGTGAGCGTTTTGATACCAGATAGCGCCAGAATTTTTTATTCTCGCCGGAAAATAAATACTTTTTGGGGCAAGGTTTTACAAGCTTACAAAGGTGTATCGTTGCACAGTAATGCGTCTGAATTTTAAGTCAATTAATTTCGTGATAACTGACAGCACATGACATTGTTTGAGCCTCTATTCATAATTTCAGATGATATTCTTAAAAGAGCCTACAAGTGTATCAAGGCAGGCAATCTGTAATTTTCTACTGACCTCAATGGAAGTATACTAATATATAATTGCATTTTCATGTACTAAACAACAGGCAAATCCATTTAATGTAAAGAAAATATAATTTTGTATCAGAGACTTTATTTTTGCGGTACGATCACTATCCTCGGGTACTTGGGCAGCGAGCAAACCAAAACACAGGACCACGCTTACTCGACTACCCTGCACAATGGATACATCACCGCCACAATCATGGACTACAGCGGAATTAAGAAAATTACTGAAAGAACGAGCTATACCCTATTCTGGATATAGTAAAGCAAAGTAAAGGCCTTTGTATCGGCAAAACTGAGAGGCTGTTGTTTACACTTTACACTCCTTCCTAACGGCGCGCGGCGCTTTCTTTAACTGAAGAATCATGATCAAGATAAGTACGTCGTACGTCCGCCAGCGGTGCTGTTCTTTTTTTTTTATTTCACTGATTACTTTCATATACAGGACGTGTCAGTGATATCTGATATTTTTCAACATTCCCAGATAAAATGCACAAGCCGAAATCAACATCCTTTTATTTTTACTGTTCATACTTACTTAAAAAAAAAAAACATTACCTATTTTTAGTTTTATCTTATAATTCAATTAACAAAGCCTTATCATACACCAGTAAGTATGAATATTAATATTAAGGGTTATGTTTTTAATTTTAGATACACTTGTGCAGCAATTCATGCTGTACTTTTCCTGCCTTTGCCCCAGGAAATCGGAGACAATTAAAAATGCTGGCGCTGATAGGTATCTACCAGCCTCACTGCCACGTCTCTATCTGCATGGATATCTGCATGGAAATGAAATCCACGTGAGAATCGGGTGACTTCAATTTTCGGAGCCATTAATCAAGATAGGGTTAAAGCTTGATGGAGAGAGAGAGAGAGAGAGAGAGAGAGAGAGAGAGAGAGAGAGAGAGAGAGAGAGAGAGAGAGAGAGAGAGAGAGAGAGAGAGAGAGAGAGAGAGAGAGAGAGAGAGAGAAAAATTTAAATCATCCTTTTATGAGGCGAAGAGACACAAGCCTTTGTTTTTCCTTACTTGATATAGAAATAACGTTCCTGAGAGCGAGAGAGAGAGAGAGAGAGAGAGAGAGAGAGAGAGAGAGAGAGAGAGAGAGAGAGAGAGAGAGAGAGAGAGTCTGCTAAGTTCCTGGTAAGTTGAGTATTGTTGTTACTCTTATTAGTATCCTAATAATCACTGAAATGACAAATACAAGAATAATAATCATTATCATAACGTGCATCATTCTTTTTCATGCCTGCAATTCATGAGGCACACACACACACACACACACACACACACACACACACACACACACACCCTCCCCTGGACCCCCACCCTCTCCCCTTCCATTCCTTCACCCGCCGTTCCTCCTCCTGGTCGGAAGCTTTCATCCTGCTAAGTAAATCCCCTATAAAGGACAAATATTAGCTTGAGAAGTCTTTGCTTATAATTAGTATCGTCAAGCATCATGATAAAGAAAACAAATAATTTGGTTCAACACATCGGCAGTTCAATGACCGATATAGTTCTTGCATTAGCTAAAAAAAGAAAAAAATAATACCCGTAATTCTTTTGTGCCCCTTTACAATAAACTGATCTCTTGCAGCATAACAGGATACAGTACAACACAACGCTGCACAACACAAACAAACACAACACATATCACAATACAAGCCTCTTACAACACAACACAAAACAACATACTGCCTTCTTACGACACAATACAACACAGTACAGTACACTTCCCTCACACAACACAACTCAACACAACACACTGCCCAAACACAACACAACGACACAAAACAACACACGCCCTCTGACTACACACCACAACCCAACACACGCCCCCTTATAACACATGTCCATTACAACACAACACTGCCCTACATAACAGCACACACACACACAGACACACACACACACACACACACACACACACACACACACACACACAGAAATGATCCGTGCTAATGAACACACAGGGCAAGTCAGCATACAAGCAACAAATGAACAGCACGTCACGGGATTCAGAGCAACACGTGAGGAAGGATTTGAGCAGAATAGAAAAACTGTTGCAGTAAGTGATGAACGCGCAGTGAAGAGAAAAAAAAATATTGCAGGGATTAACTTGGTACTTTACCCTCGCCATTGCTGTCAACAACACGAGCAGTAACAGCAGCGACACGTGGCATTAAATAACAACTATAACAAATGAATGATAGATCAAGGTACCGCATTCACTTGCTTAATAGATATGTACAGTGCATGACCGTGAATAAGTTTGAGTAATTGATTAATATGATTGGCTGAGTGGGTGAGGCAAGTGACTCATTAAAAAAACAAAAAGTAGCAGCCGACGTGAATGAATGAATGAATGAATAGCTGAATGAATAAATGAATGAATAAAAAAAAGAATAAATAAATAAATAAATAAGCCAATTAAGGACTACATAGAATTTATGGTGGCATCGTTACTTATAAAACAAACAAACAACAACAACAACAACAACGCAATATTCTAGAAACATGGATAAAAAACAAAAAACAACAACAAAAAAAAACAGACCGAGAGACAGACACGCAGGCAGGCAGTCAGACAAACACAGTGGCAAGCAGACAAGCAAACAGGCAGACAAGCAAACACGTATTGACACAAACATGCATAAGGATAACAAATAAAAGACGAAAAAACAGACCAAAAAAAAAACAAACAGACAGAAAAAAACTGGCGGAAAAAAACAAAACGAACACACACACACACACACACACACACACACACACACACACACACACACACACACACACACACACACACACACACACACACAGTAACAAAAATAGACACAGACACAAATAGACACAGAAAAACACATAGAGAGAAACAGAGACTACCTTAACTATATAAACACACACACACACACACACACACACACACACACACATGATAAAGGAGGCTAACAGGACACTCAGTAATAAAGAAGAATACTGCAAATTACAACGTAAGTTTGGGGCAAAATTGGTCAGTTTTAGGCAGCAAGACTTGTGGTGGGGTGATCAAAGCTGGACTTTCATAGCCCATTAACTTTTCTGCACTGGACCCCCCCTCTCTCTCTCTCTCTCTCTCTCTCTCTCTCTCTCTCTCTCTCTCTCTCTCTCTCTCTATCTATCTATCTATCTATCTCTATCTTTTTATCTATCTCTATCTTTCTATCTCTATCTATCTATCTATCTATCTATCTACCTATCTATCCATCTATTTATCAATTAAGCTCACATAAGTGCATTATTATTACTTTCCATCTCACCAGCACAGTACGTGTCTCTACATTCCCAGCATGTTGTGAAAGGCCACTAAAGGGGAAGGGGCGAGGTGGTAGCAACGCCTTTCCTCTGTGCTTATTCCGTAGTGAGAAAAGTAGAGACAGACGAGGGGTGATTTTACAGTCCTCGCTGAACCCTGATGGATGAGCCTGGTCTTGTCAATACCTACTTTGTTTGATAGGAATGACTGAGTTATGTTAGATTAGTGTTGTTGCTGCTGTTGTTGTTGTTGTTATTGTTGTTGTTGTTAATGGTGGGATTTTGGTGATTTTAGTGGGCTGGTTGTTGCAGTTGTGATGGTGGTAATGGTGGTGAGTAGTAGTAGTAGTAGTAGTAGTAGTAGTAGTAGTAGTTGCACCACCATCAACAACACTACCACCACCACCACCACCACCACCACCACCAGTAACAGCAGAAGTAACAGTAAAAGTCAGATCATATCATGTTAACTTATACCAATATCAAGTTGAGTCCCACGAGACCAAGATGGGATAACAATATATGGTAAAGCGCAGTACAAGAAAGTCAATATTGTAAGGCACAGAACAGGGAGGGCAGTGTATCGTGAGGCGCATTACTAAGAGGAGCTGTGTATTATAAGTCACAGTACAAAGACAGTATATTGTAAGGCATGGTACAGGGAGGGCAGTGAGAGGCGAGGCGTAGTACTCACTGACGAGCGGTGTCTCCTCAGCTGGCGGCAGGGACTCTGATGGTCATGAGGAAGACAGTCATGGAGAGCAGCGCCGAGATGCCCTGAGTCACCTTCTCCCCGGATTCGCTCGGCACGTGGAACACCAAAAGGGCTGCAGAGAACAGAGGGAAGGTACATGTAGGTCAAGAGTGAAGCTGATGGAGATGTTTAAGTGGCATAAGGGAGATGGCAACCAGAGGAAAGGTGTATATAGGTTAAAAGTGGTGATGATGGAGGTGTTCAAGTGCCATAAGGGATATAACAAGGTGACAAACAAAATATTCAGGGTTAGTAATCAGGAGAGGTAGGTTTTCTACAGGGACTGCCACTTGTAGGCCTCATCACTTCATGCACCAACCCATATTTTGTCGTGTTATGTTCCTGTGGTTCTGATGGAGGTGTGCAAGTGGCATAGGGGAGACAACACGGTGATGTAGCCAAGATTCTATATGGTCAATAGTCAGGATGGGGCTAGAAGATGCTATAATTTTCTCAAGGAGTGACGAGGCTGGATCAAATCATGAAGGAATACATCAGCAGCAGACATTTCCTCGTCTGTTTGAGAACTATTCCTAACTACCTAAGAAATCAACAAATTCTAACAAGCTAATTGGGAAATGAACTAACTCTAACAAGCTAAGAGATCAATTAATTCCAACGAGGTAACTAAGAAATCAACAAATTCTAACAAGCTGAATAACAAATCAATGAATTCCAACGAGATAAAATAATTCTAACAAGCTAATTAAGAACTCAAGCTTATCCTAACAAACTACCTAAGAAATCAAATCATTAAAAAAAAAACTAACCAAGTATGTTTCCACGCCAGACAAGTTCCTCCCCCGCTGTTAGAGGAAGGGGAGATGATAAGCCATCCAGCACGCCCCTCTGGCTCAGGGCGTCTTGGCAATACTGACGGGGTGCAAGGTCACAACTCCTCGGATTACGTCCAAATTGTCTTCACCAAGCCGGAGATTCGAACCCCGGACCCTAGTAGTGTGTGTCGGGCGCGCTAACCACTGCACCACCAATCTTACGCCTCTAAAACTTTGACTGCTAATAACAAAGTAACGCTGGTGGGCAATTCTACTAAGCGAAACTTAAACCGAGTACAGAATAATGTTTTACTATTTGTGTTGCAGATAACGAGTGTCACAAACATACTGCCAAGGGTAAGTAATCAGAACAGGGAGAGAAATAATGGATTTAAGCTTGATAAAGTTTGGTTTTTGAAAGAGATACGCAGGAGTGAATTTTCAAGGACAGTAATCAGTAACGGATGAATGAAATTATACAAGAGTGACAAACAAAATTCTTAGGGTTAATAATTAGGAGAGGAAGAAAAATAGTGGGTTCAAGCTTCATACAGGTACATTTGAAAGAGATAAGAAGGCACTGCATCTCAACAACAATGGTGGATGACTGTAATGGACTCAGTAATCAGGTTGTTAAGGTTGAAAGAAAACCACACAAATTTATGGATGAGGGTGACAGGTGGATGCAGGTAAGAATGTTTTATACAGAGACTGCCACAAGTAAAACTGATGATTTCTTGCAGCTTCTCTTATTTCCTTATGTTGGTAAGTTGTCTTTCCTTGAGTGTTGGCTTTGCACGTTATACACAGGCACGCTTAAGTAAACACTAAAACTCCATCGCCTCTGTTGAATCTTTTTTTTTTTTTTAAGTTATTGCAAAGTTGTAGACGAGTATTTTACTGAACTTTAAAGAAACCACAGCAATCCTCCTTCATGAACATAATAACATAGGGATTAATAATAAAAACAGGTAGACAAAAAAAAATAAAGAAATGAAAGAAACGTAAAATAAGACAAAAATAAATACAAGAAAACAATCAGTAATACAAAAGAATAACAAAAAATCAACACAATAAAAGGAAAATAGAACACAGAAGAAAATTAAGAAAAAAAATTAGCACAAACTACAAACAAATATATAAACCACACGGAAAAAAAAAAAAAAAACAATACAAGGGAATACGCAAGGAACGCAGAGGAAGAGTACAAGGGAAAGACAGCCAGCGAGGAACACTTTGTCCTTAAAGAGGCAATTTGTGGACACCGCAGGAAACACACGATCTCATCTACACGTTATGGAAGCCAGGCAGGAGGAGGAGGAGGAGGAGGGGGGACTTGTACGTAGAAGAGATCAGGAAACGATGAGAAACGAGGTCATTGAGCACAAGGAGGAGGAGGAGGAGGAGGAGGGTTGCGTAGGATGATGGGAAACCCCAGAGGTGAATGAGAAAGAGAAGGAGGAGGAGGAGGAGGGGGAGGAGGAGGAGGAGAAAGAGGAGAACACAACAAGCAAAAAAACAGAAGGACTAAAAAGTTAACACTTTTCTAAAAATCTCTCTCTCTCTCTCTCTCTCTCTCTCTCTCTCTCTCTCTCTCTCTCTCTCTCTCTCTCTCTCTCTCTCTCCATCTGTCTATCTATCTATCTATCTATCTCTCTCTCTCTCTCTCTCTCTATCTCTCTCTCTCTGGAAATAAGCCAGAGCATGAAGTGTGTGTGTGTGTGTGTGTGTGTGTGTGTGTGACGAGAGAAGCTGTTTACATGTGTCAACTTTATGATTATGCATTAAAGTTCTCTCTCTCTCTTTCTCTCTCTCTCTCTCTCTCTCTCTCTCTCTCTCTCTCTCTCTCTCTCTCTCTCTCTCTCTCTCTCACCAGTTTCTTCTTCTCTTCCCTTCCATCTCTCCCCTCCTCCTTCCTTCCTTCCTTCCTTCCTTCCTTTCTTCCTTCCTTCCTTCTTTCCCTAGTTGTCTCATTCCTTTCCTTCATCCCATTCCTTGCTTCCCCTTTTCTTCCCTCCTCCAACTTCTCTCCCTTCCTTCCTTCCTCCTTCCCTCCTCCCCCACACCACTTCCCTTATTCCTTCCTACCTTCCTTCACTCCATTCCTCTCTCTCTCTCTCTTTCCTTCCTTATTTAATTATGTAGATGAAGAAGGGAGTAAGAGAGAAAGGGAGGGAGGAAAGGAGGGAGAAAAGAAGGGATAAATACGAGTATATGGTTAGGGCAAAGAAAAGAGGGAGGAAAAGAGAGAAAGAAACACAAACAGAAAGGAACAAAGAGAAAGAAAAGTTGGAAAGAAAGAGACAGAAAGAAAAGAAAAGAATGGTATGGAAGAGAGAGAGAGAGAGAGAGAGAGAGAGAGAGAGAGAGAGAGAGAGAGAGAGAGAGAGAGAGAGAGAGAGATACCAAACCCTTACACCCACCCAGCCACCCATCCACACACACACACACACACACACACACACACACACACACACACACACAACAAGATATACAAACAGAAGAAGCTGTACAATGAATCAACTAATAAAACAGGTAAGGGAGGCCACCTGAGTCTGGCTCTAGTAATTAATTAGGCCGCAGTTAAAAATAAAGAAGCGAGCAATAGGAAGAGACAAATAAGTAATACATAGAGTCTACCTGTGGAAGTTAATACAAAGAGATAGTGATGAGAGTGTGGAGGAGATGAAAATGATAAGCATGCAGTTAAAGATTAGAGGTTATAATTATTATGCATGGGAAATATATTAGCAAGTAAACAGAAAGTAAATTATAAGAAGATTTGTAATGCAGAGAGAGAGAGAGAGAGAGAGAGAGAGAGAGAGAGAGAGAGAGAGAGGTAGTACTGAATGGAGAATTGATAGACTGCTAGTAGAAATGACTGTTTTTTCCCTACCTTCTTTCTCTTCTTATTTTCTCTTTCTGTGACTTTTTTTTCTATCTCTCCTCTTCTTTCTCTCTTTCCCTCTATATCCTCTTCTTTTTCTTTTTCTGTGACCTATTTTTTTTTTTTTTTATTTTTCCTCTTCTTTCCGTCTCTTCTATTCCTTTACCGTGACTTTTTTCAGCCTCTCCTCTTCTTTCCCTCTCTTTTCTCTTTCCTCATTTTTTTTGTGTAGCTCTCCTCTTCTTTCCGTCTTTCTCTCGGCTTCTTATTCCATGATTCTGGACTTTTCTCTCCCCCTCCTCCTCAATGTCTAACTTTATTTTCCTCATCATCATATTTTCTGGAGTAGTATCTTGCGCGCCTCCTTCTGCTCCTTAGCCTCAGAATAAGTAAAGTTCTGACGAAGTACCACCTGCTGCCGTCAAAAAAAGTATTTCTGTTGTCTAAACTTTGCTTGGTTTCATTTTCTCTCCCCCTGAGCTACTAACCCACTGAATGGCTCCAATTTGACCTCTTGACTGTTAATGACACACGTTTCACTTCACTTGGGATTCACTTAGATAAATAACACACAGAGCCGAAATAGAACAGCAGGCCCCGGGAGGTTCCAAGCACCTCATTGTTTACGTCTTTTGAAATTATTCTCTCAGATTGCTACACATTTCCATTCGTTCGTGGCGGTGACAAGTAGATCAAAGGGTCTAGTGTAAGCGCAGTGTGTGATTTCAAAGCGCGAAGTGACGTCAACAGGAGTGATCGAGTCTCACATGTTTTAGTGGCCCAGTCAGAATCGTAAAGGGCAGTGTGTGTTTCTGAACATGTGGTGCCGAGATCAATTTTAGGGGGTACTGAAAAATGCTGCGTATATTGTAAGGCGGTACAATGTAAACGCTCCTTGCAAGGCACACCAAACTATCGGGAGTGTACTTTTATATTTGATGAAGTTAGCCTCATTTTCAGCTGTTAATACAACTGTAGTTAATACAACCAGATATTAGAATTAACGGGCGCGGGAGTGTCCAGACTAGACGCAATGGGTGCTGAGGTCGCAAAAAAAATGGTAAAAAAATGTTAGTCTATGGAGAGATGAAGTAGTAAGTGTCACATTGTCATTGGCAATAAAGTGTTAACAAAGGTACAAAAAAAGAAAATCTGAACTTCGTTACAGTACAAATGAGGATAAAGAATACTTGTAGCCATCCTGTCCTCGCCTGATGTATGACACAAGCACAGGGAACGAGGGACAGAAACACCTAAACAGAGAAGGGGAATAAAAATGTTAAAAAAAGAGGAAAGAAAAAGAAAAAAAGAAGGAAAAAATGAGGATAAAAGAAGAAAAAAAAACAGTTGTTGGTACATAGACAACAAAAGAAAGCTTATACAAAGGAGTATTATTAATTATTTTACTGGAGAAAGAAAAAGAAAGGAAAAAGAAGCTTAAAAAGGAAAAAACAAAGTAGATGCATAAATAAAGAAAGGAAGTTATTACACAAAAGGGAATTACAAATTATGTTGTTAGACAAGGAGAAAATAAACAAAAATAAATAAAAATGTAGAAAAATGAGTTAGCATGAGAGAGAGAGAGAGAGAAAAAAAAAAAAAGGTTGATGCATAGACATAAGAAAGGAAAATTATTACATAAAGGAGGATGATTGACTTTTGTTCCTGTCTACACTACAGAGTCAGGAATGATTGTTTTGTCCCCACCGAGAAGTTAATGTACACAGGAAGGACTGGTAAATATTACAGGCAAACAGATAAACATGATGACTAGATAATAATGATACAAAACAAAGAGATTACTTTTCAACAACAATCTGAGGAATTAATGTCCACAGGCAGAGCAGGTAAATGTCAAAGGTAAACAGATAAACACCAAAACAAAATAATAACACAAAAATAAGATGATTACTATTTCAGCAAAATTACAAAATGAGAACAATTTATGAGCACTTTCTCGTCTAAACAATTAGTACACACAGGTACGGCACGATACAGCAAAGGTAAATATTTACACACAACAACTAAATAATAATAATAATGGTAATAATAATAATAATAATAATAATAATAATAATAATAATAATAATAATAATAATAATAATAATAATAATGATAATAATAATAATAATAATAATAATAATAATAATAATAATAATAATAATAATAATAACAATAATAATAATGATAATAATAATAATAACTACAACAACAAAAACAACAACAACAACAACAACAACAACAACAACAACAAGATGATTACTTTCCTGTTACTTTTTGTTCATTTTCTGCTTTTATTTCTTCTTCTTTCTTGTTTTTGGTCGCTGATGACTTTTTTTGTTCATTTTCTGCTTTTATTTCTTCTTTATTCTTGTTTTTGGTCGCTGATGACTTTTTTTTGTTTATTTTCTGCTTTTATTTCTTCTTTATTCTTGTTTTTGGTCGCTGATGACTTTTTTTGTTTATTTTCTGCTTTTATTTCTTCTTTATTCTTGTTTTTGGTCGCTGATGACTTTTTTGTTTATTTTCTGCTTTTATTTCTTCTTTATTCTTGTTTTTGGTCGCTGATGACTTTTTTTTGTTCATTTTCTGCTTTTATTTCTTCTTTATTCTTGTTTTTGGTCGCTGATGACTTTTTTTGTTCATTTTCTGTTTTTATTTCTTCTTTATTCTTGTTTTTGGTCGCTGATGACTTTTTTTTCATTTTCGCTTTTTCTTTTCCTCCTCCTCCTTTTTTGGATTTTATTGTTTTAATTTCTTTACTTTCAATTTCTTCATTATTAACTTTGGTCGCTGATGACTTTTTTTTTTTTTTTTTCTGATTTTATTTCTTCTTCAATTTCTTCTTTCTTGATTTTGGTCGCTGATGACTTTTTTGTTCATTTTCTGATTTTATTTCTTCTTCGACTTCATCCTTCATTTTGGTCGCTGATGACTTTTTTTGTTCATTTTCTGATTTTATTTCTTCTTCGACTTCTTCATCCTTCATTTTGGTCGCTGATGACTTTTTTTGTTCATTTTCTGATTTTATTTCTTCTTCGACTTCTTCATCCTTCATTTTGGTCGCTGATGACTTTTTTTGTTCATTTTCTGATTTTATTTCTTCTTCAATTTCTTCATCCTTGATTTTGGTCGCTGATGACTTTTTTTGTTCATTTTCTGATTTTATTTCTTCTTCAATTTCTTCTTTCTTGATTTTGGTCGCTGATGACTTTTTTTGTTCATTTTCTGATTTTATTTCTTCTTCAATTTCTTCTTTCTTGATTTTGGTCGCTGATGACTTTTTTTGTTCATTTTCTGATTTTATTTCTTCAGTTTCTTCATTCTTATTTTTGGTTGCTGATGACTTTTTTTGTTCATTTTATTTTATTTTCTCTTCCACACACACACACACACACACACACACACACACACACACACACACACACACACACACACACACACACACACACTTTCTCCTTTCGTCCATGTTAGAATCCACATATGCAAGCGCGCACGTACTCACGCACACACAAACGCACGTAAGACAATTAATCATGACTTTGAATATTATATGTTATGCCAATACATACACGCATTCATATATATGACTTCTACATGGCTATACATATAGGTACATATTCACACATATTTCATCATAACTTGGAACATTGTCAATATTATGATTGCCTTCTACATGGCTATACATATAGGTACATATTCACACATTTTATCATGACTTGGAATATTGTCATGGGTACATATTCATGCATATTTCATCATAACTTGGAATATTGTCATGGGTACATATTCATGCATATTTCATCATAACTTGGAATATTGTCAATATTATGATGTCCTTCTACTACTGCAGTCTCAACCCTTTGCAGCCTTGGAAGATGTTTGTAGTGTTTGTGTCAGGTTCTTACTATATGGCTATACATATATATATTTATCAGGACACACACACACACACACATAAACACATATTAATAGACGCACAATAATAGATCATTTAATTTATTAAATGGCGCCTCACTGATGGGCGAGATTGTGGGCGTGGCGGCGGGCGTGGTGGGCGTGACGGTGGCCAGCGTGAGCGGCGTGGGCGGTGCGGCCAGCGGCCTCCAGACAGCCCCTGACAAATGCCTCCGCGCCGGCCACCTGGGTGCGCGGGCCGCGCAGCAGCACGGTGCGAGACACCTTGTCTGTTGCTGGCGGCACTCTCACCTGCACGTCAGGGAACTCCTGCAGTAGTCTCCTGACAGTCGCGCCGGCGGGACCCACCACGTGGCACCGCTGGCGTGGCGTCACCGCCACTTGCGCCTCGATCACCTCGGCCTGCCGCAGCAAGGCCTCGAGGCGCGCCAGGGCGGCGGGAACCTGCCGGGCATGTCCGCACAACCTGATGGTGGCGGTGCGGGTGTCTGAGGGAGGCGGCACACTCACTCGCACGCCAGCGAACTCTTGGCACACTTCCCGCAGTGTGGCGCCGCGTGGGCCAACGATGTAGCGCCGCATGTGGGGCGCTACGGCGAGAGTGGCCTCCTTCTCTTCCTCCTGCCAAGAGCGGCGCACGCTGTCCAGCGCACGCTGCTGCTTGGCTCTCTCAGCCCGCTGCTTTCCTTTCTTCGCCTCGAGCTGCTGGCGTCGAGGAGATTCGATGGCGGTCTTCACCTCAGGCAGGCTAGGCGCCTTCACCTTCTTGGGCCTGTTCTTACCGCGGCCCACCACCGCCTTGCCCTCTGAGTCCCTCTTAGGGGGGTCTGGGTCCTCAGGGGTCTTCGCCACAGCCACAGGTTTCCATTTTCATCCCTTCCTTACTACCCTCTCAAACCTCGCCCCTACCCCCTCAAATTTTGCTAATTTCTTTTACTGCAAAATGAAATTTAAGGTGGCCTCTGATTGGTGGACTGGTGCGTGATCAACTCCAAGCTCACGGCCAGGAGAGAGTCAAGGCTCACCGCTCTGAGTTATGGTCACTACATGTAAAGGCATCAACTGTACATAACAAGTGGCTGCACTAAAGCTGTTATCTACACTATACATCAATACTTAACAGCTTATCCTAATACAGTGACAAACGACACGCTGAAAAAAAAAAGAGAGAGAGAGAGAGAGAGAGAGAGAGAGAGAGAGAGAGAGAGAGAGAGAGAGAGAGAGTGTGTGTGTGTGTGTGTGTGTGTGTGAATGACACAGAAAACCGACACATATGATAGTCTATACACCTCGTCGGAGATTTACAATTTCATTAATATGATGCAATGAATCCTGATTTTTCAGAATATGAATTGCAGCTTCGAGAGTATTGATATCAGTATTGATATCAATATTGATACCGATATTGATATTAGAGGCTCCTTGGAAAGGTTAGGGCACACGGGATAGATGGAAAGGTGTTAGGCTGGATAAAGTCATGGCTAAGCGACAGACGACATAGAGTAGTAATAAACGGCTTTAAATCTAAGTGGGGTCATGTAATTAGTGGGGTGCCACAGGGATTAGTATTAGGGCCATTGTTGTTTTTAATATATATATATATATATATATATATATATATATATATATATATATATATATATATATATATATATATATATATATATATATATATATATATATATATATATATATATATATATATATATATATATATATATATATATATATATATATATATATATATATCAATGACTTGGAAAATGGAATTAGTAGTGATGTTAGTAAATTTGTGGATGACACGAAGATAAGTAGATTAATTAGGTCAGAATCGGGTGCCATCACCTTGCAGGCAGATTTAGATAGGATGAACGAATGGACAGACAGATGGCAAATGCAATTTAACATAAAAAAATGCAATGTACTTAGCATAGGTACAGGAAACCCACACAGTAGATACACAATAAACAACTGAGCTCTGGTAAGTTCATGGTACGAAAAAGATTTAGGAATTATAGTAAGCTCTGAACTCCGTCTAAGAAAGCAATGCATAGAGGCCAGAAACGAGGCAAATAGTGTATTAGGATTAATTTTTAGGAGTGTTAAAAGTATAAGGCCTGAAGTAATATTAAAGTTATAGTTGACGCTGGTCAGACCTCATCTAAACTACGCTGTGCAGTTCCGGTCGCCATATTACAGGAACGATATAAGTCTATTAGAATCAGTACAAAGGAGAATGACTAAAAGGATACAGGGGATGAGGAATATTCCTTACGAGGCGAGATTGAAGCTGTCAAATTTACATTCTTTAGATAGACTTAGGTTAAGAGGGGACCTGATAGAGGTCTTTAAATGGTGTATGGGTTATAACAAGGGGGACGTAAGCAAAACTCTTAGAATCAATAACCAGGACAGAACAAGAAATAATGGGTTCAAGCTTGAAAAATTTATATTTAAAAAGAGAAAGGAAGAAATTGGTTCTCAAATCGAGTGGTAGATGAATGGAACGGACTCAGTAATCAAGTTGTTAGTGGTAAGACATTAGGGAGCTTTAAGAGAAGATTAGACGGATTTATAGATGAGGACGATAGGTGGAAACAGGTAGGTATATTTCATACAGGGACTGCCACGTGTAGGCCTGATGGCTTCTTGCAGCTTCCTTTATTTCTTATGTTCTTATGTTCTTAATAATCACTGGTAAATAACAAAAGGAAAACTTGAATTGAAGGTCAAAACGAAAAGAAAAAATAGAACAAATCTTAGACGAAAAAAAAAAATCATACATTTTGTTTAATTATGAAATGAAAAGAAAATAAGAAAAATCAATCGTCCTCTCACCTGAGCTGTTAACATAACCCCAGGCAGGACAGGTACAATTAAAGGTAACCACATCAGCAAAAGAACATGAATATCATACAAAAAGAACATCATCTTTGTTAAGTAGTAAGGGAATAATGAAAGGCAAATACTTACATAAAACAGCAGAAATATTATACAGAAAGATGGTCATTATTTTTGTTTAGCTACATTATAAAAACGTGAACGAGCAACAACTAGCAGTAATTATACACTGGCCTGGGAACAAAGCTAGACAGGTGAGACTGAAGTGGTCTGGACGTGTCAGGAGGAGAGACGAGGAACATGTGGGAAGGAGAATGCTGGAGAGGAATGTACCAGGCAGGAGGTGGTGAGTGAAGTACTGAGTGAGTGAGTACTGGTGGGAGTGAAAAGAGAAAGACATACGTGAATGTTTACTGATGTAATGAAAGAAGACATGCTTGTAGTGAGTGTGACTGAGGAAGGGAAGAAGACCTGTGTGTGACTGAGGAAGTGTGACTGAAGAAGTGTGACTGAGGAAGTGTGACAGGAAGTGTGACTGAAGAAGTGTGACTGAGGAAGTGTGACTGAAGAAGTGTGACTGAAGAAGTGTGACTGAAGAAGTGTGACTGAGGAAGTGTGACTGAGGAAGTGTGACTGAAGAAGTGTGACTGAAGAAGTGTGACTGAAGAAGTGTGACTGAGGAAGTGTGACTGAAGAAGTGTGACTGAAGAAGTGTGACTGAGGAAGTGTGACTGAGGAAGTGTGACTGAGGAAGTGTGACTAAGGAAGGGCAGAAGACCGGGCGTTGGAGGTTGCTTCTCTCTGGTGACCCCTGACGGAAGCAACCCAGAAAAGAAGTAGGGACATAAATAAGTAGACGAGAGATTATTAACTCCTTACTTCCTTTCTTCCCTGCAGTACAAATTGTGAGGAACAGTGAGGAAGGGATAAGAAGGAAAAATGGCAAACAATATATATAAACAATAGCATACTGGAAATGGAAAAAGAAAAGAAAAATTATAAGATGCACTAAGTAAAACAATGAAATGTAACCACAAAAAAAAATTTAACAAAACAAAATAAACCTCAAAAGGAAACTCAAACGAAAGTAAGCAAAACACACAAAAAAAAAAAAATAAATAAATAATAATAATAAATAATAAATAAAATAAGATAAAATAAATAAATAAATAAGTAAAAAGACAAGAGCAGTTCATTCACCTTGCTCGCCTCTCGTGGCCTGGCCTGTCACCTTAATGAAAACACACCTGATGAAAACAAGACAGGTAGGTGCAATTGTAAACACACCTGAGAGTGACACCTGAGCATGTGTGTATGTACCTGCGCTTCGGTCACTCTCCTGCCACTCACCGGTAACACGTCAAGATGAAGCACAGATGAGGAAAAGAACGATAGGAAGGGCTTGTTCGCTAATCACTTCCATTAACGACGGGAGGGAGGGAGGGAGGGGAGGAAGGGCAGGAGTAACATAAATGAACATATAAAAAACAGTGATGAATAGTACGATAAAGTCAACACTGTAAGTAATTAAGAGACGCTGCATTGTAAAGAAAGAATGAAAGAAAATAGAGATAGGAGTATTAATTAACAAATACAAGGATATAATGGTCTATAGGAAGGATATCTACTGAAACTACGTAATACTACTATAAATATGCATGCTAAAAATTAGGACAGAATAATGGTAAGGCTTTCCCCCCCCACCATCCTTCTCCTCTGATATTGCACCTGAAAGAAAAGGAGTTAGAGTAGAATATTATATCCCTCGTAGTAAAGGAACCCATGGAAATAAAAAAATTTAAAAAAAGTAATAATAATAATATCAATGAACACACAGGATGATATTGGTTTGTATTTTTAGATGTTTTAGTGTTTTTCATCGACTAATATTAACAGCGACTATTGAAGTTATGACAGTTTTCAATTTTTTATTTATTTATTTATTTATCTTATTTTTTTTATTTATTCATTATTTATTTATTTATTTTTTTTTTTTTTGTGTGTGTGTGTGTGTGTGTGACAGGTTAACGATAATTTAGCATCGCCAATATGTAACACCATGAGGTCACGAAATCGTCTCTGAGTGCGGCTTTTCAAAGTATTCCTGAAGAGAGAGCCAAGCCTTTAAGAACATGCGCAGTGTGTCACAACAGCAAGTCTGACACACTGCACATATTTCAACTAATTTCCTGTTATCTATTCTAGTATTTTGTAATAAGTATAATTGTTACCTTATTAATATTGTTTCATCATATTGTATCATTTTCTAGTTAATATATTTACAAGGAATTAATTTCTATATATACTTTTTTTTTTTATATTTCTGTTCTCAATCCAACCCCTGACATGACTGTAGCACATTTGTTTGGCCAGTAATAAATGTTTCAAATGTTTCAAATGTTCGGAACACCAAAACACAAGAGCACAAGGGAAACAAGCAAAGACCCAGCTGACCTACACGAGGCATTCCCTGCATGAAAGACGCTTGTGTGCACCTGTCCATAACTCTGTCTCTTTTAAAACTCCCCATTGCCTCACCACCACCACCACCACCCTTATTAATGAGTCATTTAACCAGATAATTTACCAACCTGTTCTATTTATTTATTTATTTTTATTTTATTTATTTTTTTCTCTCTCTCTTTCCTTAGATCTATGTTCAGTGAGCTTGCCTGTTGAGTACATAGGATAGCCAGTCCCTTCCTGCAACGCCTTTATATTCCCAGTCTTAGCTGACAGTCCCATATTAAGGGTGGGCGAACCTTGGAGTGGGCAGTGGCGACCCTGTCAGGATGCTAACTGTTCATCTATCATCATTAAGTGCAAGGGGTATCAAGTTCCTTTAACTACAAGTATCAAGTTCAGTCTGTTTCATGTAAGAACCTCTACTTATTTCGTATCAAGAAGGGGTGAACCAAAGAATTCCCAACAGCGACTCTGCTAGGGTATTATTTTGCCTCTTATATAAGGTTTCCAGCTCCTTTAACTACAAGTATCTTCAACTTCAGTCTGCCTCATATGCCACAGCAAGGCCGGGTGTCCTAGGAGCGGGCAAAAGCCACTCTGCCAGGACACTGATTGTCTACTGTTATCTAATAAACGCAAAAGGATGTCCAGCTCCTTTAACCACATATAAAATCTCATCAACTTTGGTCGCTTCACATGAGAACACAAAAGAAGAACAGATACCAGATTTACCGGTCTGTATCGAGAGTGTGTCCATCTATTTACTAATGGCAGTGAAGTACGTGTGGAAGAACAGGAGAGATACATAACAAGGCTCTCTCCACGTCCACCTGTCCCTCCACCACCTCTACCTATCTTTTGTCCCCGTCTAGTCCTCAATAAAACGTGCATTTTTTGTACCCCAAGCCCTTTACCACAATAAACAAATGACACTCACCTATGCCACTAATGGAAACACAGGGCAAGGTGAGATTTAGTGCTACAGTGTTCACGGATGGATGGATGGATGAGTGGATGGATGGATGGATGGATGGATGGATAGATGGATGGATGGATGGATGAGTGGATGGATGGATGGATGGATGGATGAATGAGTGGATGGATGGATGAGTGGATGGATGGTTGAATGGATGAATGGATGGATGGATGAGTGGATGAGAGGAAGGATGGATGGATGGATGGATGGATGGATGGGTGGATGGATGGATGGATGAGTGGATGGATGGATGGATGGATGAATGGATGGATGGATGGATGGATGGATGAGTGGATGGATGGATGAGTGGATGGATGGTCCGAACAGCAAACATTGTTCCCAAAATGTTATCTAGATGTTTCCCTAATGTGTGCCAGCTGTATAAGTCTGTATAAGTTAGCGGATGTATAAGTTACGATCTTAAGTTAGCAAGATCGTAGGTTGTATTAGTATGTTATAAGTTACCTAGATGTATTGGTTAATAAGTTACTCTATCATAAGTTAGGTTAGGTTAGGTTAGGTTAGGTTGTATTAGCTTAGGTTATGTTAGGTTGTATTAGCATGTTATAAGTTACGTAGGTGTATTGGTTAATAAGTTACTCTATCATAAGTTACATTAGTGTGTAGGATTGTAAGATCTGTATTTACTTGCAGTACATGTCAAGTACGATTTTCAAATAATGAGAATACTTCTTTGAAAATAGATATATAGATAAATGAAAAATAAAAATATTAAA
This sequence comes from Scylla paramamosain, assembly GCF_035594125.1. NCBI lineage: Eukaryota > Metazoa > Arthropoda > Malacostraca > Decapoda > Portunidae > Scylla > Scylla paramamosain. Next base: position 737,883 of record NW_026973688.1, on the reverse strand, counting down.
AAATACATTTATAAAAAAATAATACCTTTATAAATTGAAAGCTGTATTTTCTCTACCAAACAAAGTATATTTTCGTATTCTCTTGAAGGTAATAAACAAACAAAAGGTATAAATCTGTGTTTGATTTGAAGTAGAGTAGCGTCTCATCAAGTTGGAATCCTGGACAAAGTTGTGTTGTAGCGAAGCGATATGTACAGTGCATGGCCTCACTGCGCCTCGCTCCGCCCTGCTCCTGTTTATATCACACACACACACACACACACACACACACACACACACACACATATAGAGAACCCACACAGAGCCTCAAGACTCAATTCGTCCCCTTCTCTCTTCGACACAACCTTCCACACAAACATTCGCTTCCTTCTCGTCACACTTAT
>NW_026973688.1:707500-735000 GCF_035594125.1 Scylla paramamosain | reverse complement strand
TCAAGTGGTTACCACTAGATAAGTGTGCATATTGGTCAGAACAAACAAGACTCTTGAGTCTGCTGCCATTTTCTGCGCATGCGCACTGAAGTGTAACCATGGCAACCAAACAACTGGCAGACCTGCGGAAGCTATGACGCAATCAGCTGGCCGAGATTAATAAAGATGTGTTGATCGACATTATACTGGCGTCTACACCAGCCAACGACGAGTTCCAGCAATTAAACCAAAAATTAGAAGATGTGATGAAGGAAATACAAGCACTTAAGACTACGATCGTGTCTCCTGACAGCATCATTAACAAAAACTACACCCAGCTCAAGGCTCGTGTCGATAAGCAACAAGAAATATTGGTCAAGCAACATCAACTCCTAGAAGCTTTAGATCGCAAGGAACGTGAAGCAAACATCGTCATCCTGGGCGTGCCTGACGAGAAGGAAGCATTGGATGGTGCTACATCAGACCAGGAGAAGCTTAACAAAATATGGGCCAAAGTGGGCATCAGTGACGTAGAGGGCACCCATCGTAGGCTAGGAAGGGAGATACCTACTCCGGGACAAGGACCAGCGCACGAGCATCCTGAACAACGCCAATCAACTTAAGTCTGCTGGTAACAACTTCAGCCGTATCTACATCCAGCGAGATGTTCACCCGAGCATCAGGAAGGAGTGGAGACGTTTGAGGGATGTAGAAGCTGCTGAGAAGGCTCTCCCAGAGAATGCTGGATGCATCATCAGGTTGGACACTAAGGATCGTAAGCTATATAGGAATGATGTAATTGGTAGTTGGAATACACAGTTTTTTCTCTAGGTAGACCACAACAAGCTAGTTATGTAAAGATGATATCATGGAACGTTAATGCAGTGTGCACAAAGTTGGAGAAAGGTAATGTTCAGTCATTATTACTTGAATATGATGTTATTTGCCTTAACGAGGTGAAAACTTCTCTTCCTGTGAATTTCCCTGAGTATGTTTCCTTTAAGAGTGCAACAGTTGGTACTGCAGACCGTGGAGGTACAGTTGTGTGTGTAAAGAACTGCTTGGCGGATTTAGTGGGTGAAGTAGATACCAGTAATAGTGAGCAGGTTTGGCTTCGTTTTCGTAACATCCAGGAGGTTTTATTTGTTTTTTGTTAATACCTCCTTGTGACTCTCAGTATTATTCCCATGACTTGTTTGCAGTGATTCAGGAAAAACTCACCACAAGATCTGTGAAAACTAGTTTTGTCATAGTGGGAGATATGAATACACGATTTGGCAGAAGTGTTAGAGATATATTAAATTTATTGGAACTTACTAATGCAGAAGACTTGTCATATCCATACATTCCTGATGATGTTGAGACACCTAGTGACAATGCAGAGCTTTTATCTACCATTTGTATTGATAACACCTTACTTGTGGTTAATAATCTTAAGTATCAAGACAAACATTTTCATGGAGGAAAGAGTTTCCGCAGGCGCGACACATGGATCTCCGAGGTAGATACGTGTGTTGTGTCTGCGAGAATACTTAGCCTTATAGAAGACTTTGCGGTGTTACAGAGCAATGATCTCCCTTCAGACCACGCTCCCATCACACTCAGTATTGCCTGTAGAGGTGTGGACCTTACCAGCCTGCTGGCCAGGGCAAGAATGTTGGGAGATCATGCCGTTCTTCACGGTAATGCCAATAAAATAAGACTATGTAAGAAACCTGTCAAGTTTAGCAATATAAACAAAGATCTGTTTGTAGAAAACATTCCTCATACGGATCCATTCGAAGGTTATTTGGATATGGACAATGTTGTGCAGGATTTATCTAACATGCTATATGCTTGTGCACAGAGCAGTGTGCGACAAGATGAACCAACAGTTAACTACAACAGCAGTACTGGCAGATGGGAAAGATTACTGAATGATGCACATGACGCTACAGTGTGGAGAGCAATTAATTGGAAGGGTGATTACAGAATGAATGATTCCCAGGATGGTTAGTGTCCCAGCGACCAGGATTTTAAGGCACACCTCGAGGCAGTACTGAACCGATGAGACAGACTTTGACGGAAACAACGAGACAACTGACGTCACTATTCCTATCCTCGATGAGCCAATCACGCCTGGAGAGGTACACGAGCAGTCCAAGAAAATGAAACCTGATAAAGCCAACCAGTTCAGTGGTTGTGCAGTTTGGCAACTTTGTTTAACACAGTTTCTTACCAGGCATTCACCCTCACTCATGGATAAGGGCAAAGGTCTTTAAGTGTTTAAGAAAGGTGATAGAAAAGACTCTAGTAAAAACCGAGGTATCAGTGTGATTAACAATTCAGCAAAACTGTACGATATGGTTCTGTGGCGGCGGTTAAGCCTGTGGTTCAGACCTTACAGGGAGCAGGCTGGATCACAGAAGCAGCGTAGCTGTACTGAACAATATCGTTACACTTCGTATTCTTTCTGACGTGGCCAGACGTAAGAAGGTGAAATTATTTATAACCTTTACTTACTTTTCCAAATCCTACGACTTAGTCCCGAGGCAGAAGTTGTTTGCAGTGTTGCGACGTATTGGGTGTGGCGCGGTGATGTTAGCGGCGTTGAAGGCCATGTATTGTGTTACGGGGAGCCTGGTGGGGGCGGTGGGGCTGTGGTAACAGCTACACGTGGGGTAAGGCAGGGGTTTAGTTAGTTTAGTTAGTTTAATTGGTAATGTTGTTCTGGTTCCCAATATAGAGTGATATATTCATTAGTTTTATCGTTTTGGTACCTAGCAAGATCAAATACACTGATAATGCACGTTTTTCGTACTACCCTTTCGTTTTCCAATATAGGCTACTTTCCATGCATTTTTGGCATTTTTGTACGTAACAAGATAAAAAAAAACAACATTCAAAATACTTGTTTTATGGTAATATTATTGTTTGTTTTTTCAGAAAGGGCGTTTTGCATGCGTTCATGCATTTTGGTACGTAAGTAGGTTAAAGACACTCGTAATGTTCTCTTTTCCAGTATAGAGACCTTTATGTTTTTTTTTTTTTTTTTTTTGCGTTTTGGTGCCTAACACGTTAATAAAACTCAAAAGTCATATTTTTGGAAGCGTTTCTTTTGAATGTTTTTGAGCGTGGTGGGCACGAAAACGCTAAAAAGCATGCAGAGTACTATATATGGAAAGTAAAAGACATTACGAGAATAGTGTACGATGAGAGTTTTGAGCTTCTTAGGTACTAAATACTGAAACGCATAAATAGTATATCTATATTGAGAAAAAGAACATTTCCAAAAACGTGTAATTTGAATGTTTTTCACATTATTAGGTATCAAAGCGCCAAAATCACTGTAATGTTCACTATATGGTGAAACGAAATGACATTTCCAGAAACATGTCTTTTCAGTGTTTTTAAGCGAAGTAGGCACGAAAACGCCACAAAGCATGGAAATCACCATAGACGGGTCTTTTCATTGTTATTGAAGTAATAATAAACCAAAATGCAAAAACGCAAGAAACATTCTTTAGGGACAAAGATAATAACCCAAAAAGATAATAACCCCAAAACGCTAAAATACATAGAAAACACCTTATATTGGGACACAAAAGAACATTACAACAAACGTGTATTATAAGTATTCCTGACCTTAAGAACGTATCTTATGACTGTTTTTGTACATGCTAGACTGCAAAACGTTATAAGGCATGGAAAGCACTCGATATGGGAAAACAAAACATCATTACTAAAAATGTTCTTTTTTCAGTGTTTTGAGGTATTTACCTATGAAAAAGCTTAAAGCATGGAAAATCTCCCTAATTGAGACAGAGAGTAACATTAACAAAATCAAGTATTTTGAGTGTTTTTTTACGTACATAAACGCCAAAATGCATGCATAGTAAGTACCCTATATAGGTGAACAAAAGGACATTACGAGAAACGTGTATTAGGACTGTTTTGAGCTTGTTCGATACCAAAACGCGAAAACGCGTTGAATAGCACTCTTGTATGGACAAAGAGAACAACATTACCAAAAACTTGTATTTCGAGTGTTTTTTTATATTGTTAGGTACCAAAACGGCAAAATGCATGCGAATCACTCTCTATAGGGAAACGAATCGAAATTACCAGGAACGTGTATTATGAATGTTATTGACCTTCTTAACAAAATGGTCAATAGCACTCTATATGTAGAAAAGAACAACATTATAAAGAAACATGTTATGAGTGTTATTTATATTGTTATGTACGAAAACGCGTGAATTCATGCAAAATATCCTATATTTTATAATGGAAAGACATTACGAGAAAAGTGTGTTATGAGTATTTTTCAGCTTCTTAGTGTCCAAAACTCGAAAACAACCTAATAGCATTATATATAGAGAAACAATAACATTACGAAAAACGTTTATTTTAATTTAGATTTTTTTTTTTTTTTTTGCAGTTTGTACCAAACAGCCAAAATTTATGCAATTCACGATATATATGGGGAAAATAAATAACATTACCATATAAATGTTTTTGGAGTGTTTTGAGCGTGTTATACACCAAAATGCTAAAGGGCATGGAAATAACCTTATATAGGAATACCGAAGAAGATTATGAAAACGTGTCTTTTGAGTGTTTTGAGCTTTTATTAATCTTTCCCTTGGTCCCGTTTTCTTTTTAGATGCTTAGTAACTCTTCCTCATTATTTCTCCTTTTCTCGTTTTCTCTTTTCCTAAGTTCTTTTTTTCTTGTATTCTTTCTCTCCTTTTCTCCTTTCGTTTATTGATTTCTTATTATTTTCCATTCATTTTTTTATTTTTTAATGTATTTTCCTCTCTTCTTTCCTTCCGTCTCTCCTCATTTTTTCTTCTTTCTTTTCCTCCGTTTTCTTTTTTTTATTTTCTTTATTTTTTTGTTCCATTTATTTACTTACTTTCTAATTCTCCTTTCTCCTTTCTTTCGTTCCTTTATTCCTTTCTTTTTTCCAGTTCTGTCTTATTTCCTAATTTATCCACCTTCTCTTCTCCCTTCCTTCTCTTCCTCCCTTTTCCTTTTCATCCATTCCCCTCTTCATTTTCTTTCTTTTCTTTAGATTACTCTCATACTCCATTTTCACCCTTCCTTACATCTTCCTTTCTTCTTCATTTTTCTTCTTTTTTCTTTCTTCTTCTTCTTCTATATTCTTTTTCCCTGCCTTCTCTCTCTCTCTCTCTCTCTCTCTCTCTCTCTCTCTCTCTCTCTCTCTCTCTCTCTCTCTCTGTCTCTCTCTCTGTTGACGTGACTGGGAGTGTTATTGGCCTCTACCTTGCCACACAGCCTTGCCCTGTATTGTCTCTGCTCTTGATCTTGATGCGGCACACTTATTTCCTCCCCTAAGGATTCAAAGGTCGCGCCAGAAATTCAAAATCCGATTGAGGAAGGCGCTTGATGTCGGGTGATCGAAGGAGGACGAGACCCAAAGACGCCGGAAGCCTATTTGTGATGTGCGTGTCCTTTTTACCAAGCGTGTTCTCGTCATCTCATCGGGAATTGACGCTGTTTACTCCCTCCTCTCCGTTTCCTTCCCTCAACACACACCGGAATGTTTTCTGAGGAGCTGTGTTTCTTTAAGTGTCTTCTTGTGATCCTTATAGTTAAGGTTTGTGATTGTTTTTACAGTTCACGTAAGTGTTTTTTTTTTTTTTTTTTTGAGTCTTTCGTAATATTGTTTGATTTGATTGACATTGTTTTTTTGGTTGTGTTCGTTTAGTGCTTTTAATTTTGTTATCATACTGTGTTTATACTTCCCTTATCTTTTATTCTCTTCACTATCTTTTCATCCTCCTTCTTAATTTTTTCACACTTTCCCATTTCAGTTGTCTTTTCGATCATTAAATAAAACAATCAAGATTAAAAATGGTACTTTACGGCGAACGATTTGACTACAGCAAGACCCAGCAGCTCACCGAGGTGCAGAAGCGGGTGGCCCGGTGCAGAGCAGAGGCCGCCCGGAAGAGCCGAGAGCAGGCCCGCCTCTGGCGCGCCAAGAAGAGCAAAGCACCACAGGGGCAGGGCGACGCTCCCGTGTAGGAGCACCCTGCCTGCCAAGCCACCAACTTGATGGCGACTAAACATTGATGATGACTTAACGGAGGCCAAATCTCCCCTGGCCAAATCTGATATTCACTAAACTGAGGCCAAATCTCCCCTGGCCAAACCTGATGATGACTTAACGGAGGCCAAATATCCCCTGGCCACACCTGATATTGACTAAACTTAGGCCAAATCTCCCCTGGCCAAACCTGATAATGACTTAACGGAGGCCAAATCTTCCCTGGCCAAACATGATGATGACTAAAAGGCCAAATCTCCCCTGGCCATACCTGATGATGACAAAAAGGCCAAATCTCCCCTGGCCAAACCTGATATTGACTAAACTTAGGCCAGATCTCCCCTGGTCAAAACCTGATATTGATTAAACAGAGGCCAAATCTCCCCTGGCCAAACCTGATGATGACTTAACGGAGGCCAAATCACCCCTGGCCAAAACGTGATATTGACTAAACGGAAGCCAAATCTCCCCTGGCCAAACCTGATGATGTTAAGTACTTAATGGATGCCAGATCTCCCCTGGCCAAACCTGATGATGACTAAAAGGCCAAATCTCCCCTGGCCAAACCTGATATTGACTAACTGAAGGCCAAATCTCCCCTGGCCACACCTGATATTGACTAAACGGAGGCCAAATCTCCCCTGGCCAAACCTGATGATGACTTAACGGAGGCCAGATCTCCCCTGGCCAAACCTGATGATGATTAAATGGCCAAATCTCCCCTGGCCATACCTGATGATGACAAAGAGGCCAGATCTCCCCTGGCCAAACCTGATATTGACTAAACGGAGGCCAAATCTCCCCTGGCCAAACCTGACGATGATTTAACGGAGGCCAAATCTCCCCTGGCCAAACCTGATATTGACTAAACGGAGGTCAAATCTCCCCAAACCTGATGATGACAAAGAGGCCAAATCTCCCCTGGCCAAACCTGATATTGACTAAATTTAGGCCAAATCTCCCCTGGCCAAACCTGATATTGACTAAACTTAGGCCAAATCTCCCATGGCCACAACTGATGATGACTTAACGGAGGCCAGATCTCCCCTGGCCAAACCTGATGATGATTAAAAGGCCAAATCTCCCCTGGCCATACCTGCTGATGACAAAAAGGCCAGATCTCCCCAGGCCAAACCTGATATTGACTAAACGGAGGCCAAATCTCCCCTGGCCAAACCTGATGATGAATTAACGGAGGCCAAATCTCCCTTGGCCACACCTGATATTGACAAAATGGAGGCCAAATCTCCCCTGGCCAAACCTGATGATGATTTAACGGAGGCCAAATCTCCCCTGGCCAAACCTGATATTGACTAAACGGAGGCCAAATCTCCCCAAACCTGATGATGACAAAGAGGCCAAATCTCCCCTGGCCAAACCTGATATTGACTAAATTTAGGCCAAATTTCCCCTGGCCAAACCTGATATTGACTAAACTTAGGCCAAATCTCCCATGGCCAAACCTGATGATGACTAAAAGGCCAAATCTCTCCTGGCCACACCTGATGATGAATTAACGGAGGCCAAATCTCCCCTGGCCACACCTGATATTGACTAAATTTAGGCCAAATCTCTCCTGGCCAAACCTGATGATGACAAAGAGGCCAAATCTCCCCTGGCCACACCTGATATTGACTAAATTTAGGCCAAATCTCTCCTGGCCAAACCTGATATTGACTAAACTTAGGCCAAATCTCCCCTGGCCACACCTGATGATGACTTAACGGATGCCAGATCTCTCCTGGCCAAACCTAATGATGATTAAAAGGCCACATCTCCCCTGGCCATACCTGCTGATGACAAAAAGGCCAGATCTCCCCTGGCCAAACCTGATATTGACTAAACGTAGGCCAAATCTCCCCTGGCCAAACCTGATATTCACTAAATAGATGCCAGATCTCCCCTGGCCACACCTGATATTGACTAAACGGAGGCCAAATCTCCCCTGGCCTAACCTGATGATGACTTAACGGAGGCCAAATCTCCCTTGGCCAAACCTGATATTGACTAAACGGAGGCCAAATCTCCCCTGGCCAAACCTGATGATGACAAAGAGGCTAAATCTCCCCTGGCCAAACCTAATATTGACTAAACGGAGGCCAAATCTCCCCTGGCCAAACCTGATGATGACAAAGAGGCTAAATCTCCCCTGGCCAAACCTGATATTGACTAAACGGAGGCCAAATCTCCCCTGGCCAAACCTGATATTGACTAAACGGAGGTCAAATCTCCCCAAACATGATGATGACAAAGAGGCCAAATCTCCCCTGGCCAAACCTGATATTGACTAAATTTAGGCCAAATCTCCCCTGGCCAAACCTGATATTGACTAAACGGAGGCCAAATCTCCCATGGCCACATCTGATGATGACTTAACTAAGGCCAGATCTCCCCTGGCCAAACCTGATGATGACTAAAAGGCCAAATCTCCCCTGGCCACACCTGATATTGACTAAATTTAGGCCAAATCTCCCCTGGCCAAACCTGATATTGACTAAACGGAGGCCAAATCTCCCCTGGCCACACCCGATAATGATTAAACGGAGGCTAAACCTCCCCTGGCCAAACCTGATATTGACTAAACTTAGGCCAGATCTCCCCTGGCCAAACCTGATATAGACTAAACGGAGGCCAAATCTCCCCTGGCCACACCTGATGATGACTTAACGGATGCCAAATCTCCCGTGGCGAAACCTGATATTGACTTAACGGAGGCCAAATCTTCCCTGGCCACACCTGATATTGACTTAACGGAGGCCAGATCTCCCCTGGCCAAACCTGATATAGACTAAACGGAGGCCAAATTTCCCATGGCCACACCTGATATTGACTAAATGAAAGATAAATCTCCCTTGGCCAAACCTGATGATGACTTAAAGGCCAAATCTCCCCTGGCCAAATCTGATGATGACTAAAAGGCCAAATCTCCCCTGGCCACATTTGATATTGACTTAACGGAGGCCAAATCTCCCCTGGCCACACCTGATATTGATTAAATGAAGGCCAAATCTCCCCTGGCTAAACCTGATGATGACTAAAAGGCCAAATCTCCCCTTGCCAAACCTGATATTGACTAAACGGAGGCCAAATCTCCCCTGACCACACCTGATATTGACTTAACAGAGGCCAAATCTTCCATGGCCAAACCTGATATTGACTAAACGGAGGCCAAATCTCCCCTGGCCACACCTGCTGACCAAACCTACCGTGGACAAACTTGATGACAAACCAAACTTACCCTGGACAATCCTAAAGACGACGACCAAACCTACCCTGGCCAAACCTATCCTGGCCAAACCTGATGACGACCGAAGCCTACCCTGACCACATATAACTGCTAGCAAATTTCTCGTGGTCAGGAAAAAAATTACTTCTCTTTTCTTATTTTCGCTTATCTTTCCATCTTTTAAAATCTTCATTCATTCTTACATACATTCATACAGAGATATCATTTATAAGAGAGAGAGAGAGAGAGAGAGAGAGAGAGAGAGAGAGAGAGAGAGAGAGAGAGAGAGAGAGAGAGAGGCTAGAAATGAATGGGTGTGATAAGCAGTCTCTCTCTCTCTCTCTCTCTCTCTCTCTCACACACACACACACACACACACACACTAGTCAATTACTAGTTAAAGATTAATCAGTGAAATAAATACATAACATTATGTTAATAAGTTTTCTAAAAGGAAAAGGAAATACTTGTACTTCCCCTTCCCCCCGCATAGTATTCATGAAATCTTACTGAATTGTTAACTTATGTTTATTATATATATATATATATATATATATATATATATATATATATATATATATATATATATATATATATATATATATATATATATATATATATATATATATATATATATATATATATATATATATATTGAATGGAGAGTAGACTCTCTCTCTCTCTCTCTCTCTCTCTCTCTCTCTCTCTCTCTCTCTCTCTCTCTCTCTCTCTCTCTCATAAACACTAACCCTTTTCATTGTTCCTTCCCTCCCTCCTTCCTTCCTTCGTGAATACCTTGTAATTAATTAAAGAACACCTGCAGAGACCAAACATCAAGAAAAGAAAGATGTAACAGTCCACTTTTTAAACATACATTTTCCTTGATGTAATTTTGAAATAAGAGAATGTTAAATGTGTTTTTCATGACATACTTTGTTAATTTCATCAGTTCTTTTCTAGGAGTGTGCTATTATATAATGAAAGCCAGAGGAGGAGGCAGTAGACACCTGCCGAAATGATTATTACTCCCAGTGAGGTCTAAAGCACTGTTCAGGGGGTGCTGTGAACTTATCATTAAACCCAGCTGTGACCTCACTGAACGTTTCCCTTTGTGTCTCACAACACAAGGGGGCAGTCACAGCCTGCCCTCTAAAGACAACTCTCTTCCTCCACACAAAACTATGTAGCAAATAATCTAGTCAGCCATAGAAACATCCCATTTTCTCTCATATTCAGGGTACACTAAAACTTACGCGCTTCTCAGAACCAGTAATGTAAACACAAGTCACCGCTCCAAGCACTCCGTTTTCTCTTATATGTTTTCAGCCTCCCGTTCTCTTTCTACTGCACAGATTTTTCGTCTTCCTCATTTTTTATACATACACATTCTGTGCACGCTTTTCGACACATACGTTACACGTCTTTTCTATACATCATATTACTCCTTTCTTCACACAGACATACACACACACATTCACTCTCTTTGTTCATATCTTTATGTAAATCATTTTTTTATGTTCAGTATTTCTTGTGTACATGTTCATGTTTTTGTTAAATAAGGTAGAGAGAGTTTAACCAGTCTAACAAGTGGCTATAAATACAACCTTAGCTGGTGAACAAAAAGAGTTAAGAGATTAAAGGACTTGCAACTGCTGACGGTTACCTGTCGGTTTTCTCTTCTCTATCTCTGGCGAGTTAAGAGATTAAAGGACTTGCAACTGCTGACGGTTACCTGTCGGTTTTCTCTTCTCACATTCCTGGCGGCTTCCACCTAGATCACTAGAAATGGTGACTCGGAGTTAGACCGTAGTGGCCAGCTCCACCAATGCTGTGTCCCAGGTTCTTTAGCACTATAGCGTCGCCACAGCTATAGGTACCTCGCCCAGGTCAGCCCCCGCCTGACACGGACCACCACGGCCAAACCGCCACCCAGCCTGGCCCAGCCGTGACCCACCGACGCCACCCAGCCCGGCCAGCCGCCACGTGACACACACACACCGTCACCCAGCCCAGCAACCGTGGTCACCGCCGCTGCCTCGCCAGTCACCAGCCACCCTCTCTCGCAGCTGTGACTCACCACGCCTCGCCAGCCACCCAGGCCACTGAGGCCACGCTCACCTGCCGCCTCACCACCGCCACCAGGTCCTTCCCTCTCCTGCTGCCGTGACCCACCGCGCCAACTCCACCTGCTGCCTGGTCACCTGCCACCCCTGCCACACCTGCTGCCCAGCCTCCATCACCATCCACGCACGGTCACCGCCACCCGGCCGTGACCCCACTGGCCCTGATTTCGCTTCTCTACAACAGGGCGGCGCCCCCTGCACCGGTACTCCCGTCTTCCGCTCGACAACAGGGCGGCGTTCCCTGCAACGTTCCCCCACCAAAGTGTTAGTGCTCCCGACCGTCCCTCCCCTCTCCCCCGTCGTCCACCCTCCCCCTGTGTGTGTTAACCCCTGCCCCTAGAAAACTCCCTAGTGTGCATCAGCGCGTACCAACCCCCGTGTGCCAGACACCAACACCTACACATACACGCACTCACACACACACACACACAGACTACACACTTCGTTCACGGCAGTGCGTTCCAAGCCGTAAGTGCGAGTGTGGTAAAGTACGTGCCTAGGACCATCACTGCACAGTGGCGCCCAGCAGGCGTCCCTTGCCACCTCTCACTGGCACCTGGCGCCGGAGGAACCCGCGCCTCGCCGACAGGCGTCACTACACCCTGCTCCACGACTCGCATAACAAGCCACCAGGCCCCATCGCACGCCAGCAACAAGAAACGGCCATGGCTCCACCGGACACCGCCTCCCCAGCTCCCCCCTTCAGGGCTCCAGCCTTCAACAGCCACGACCCCAACATGTGGTTTACCATCTTGGAGCTGAACTTCAAGGCAAACAACATCACTGAGGCCTTGAAACAGTTCACTCACGCCTGCACTCTCCTGCCACCCGAGGTCCTCTTGCAAGTCTCGGACGCCATCGCGAAAGCCCCCTCTTCGGACAATCCCTACGACGACCTCAAGCAAGCCGTCCTCAAACGCCTTGCGTCGTCGGTGTCGACACGCTTGCAAGAGCTACTAAAGAAGGAGGAGCTGGGGAATGAAAAGCCATCAGATCTGCTTAGGCGGATGAAGAGGTTGTTGGGCGATCAGCCCAACACAATGGACAAGACCATGTTCGCCCACCTCTTTTATCAGCGACTTCCTCCAGCACTACAGAGCAGCTTATTCAGCGTGAAAGATAAGCTCGACCTAGCAGACCTCGCGCAGCTGGCTGACGACTATATGTCGACAGTTCCGTCGGCAACGCCACCGTCTTCAGTCGCCACTGTCACTAACACAGCAGACGTCCAGCAACTTACCCACATTGTGTCGCAGCTGGCCCTGCAGGTCAGCGCGATGCAGGAACAGCTAAATACCCGCCAGCGTCGCCGCCCACCGTCACCTCGACGCCCTCGCTACCGCTCTCGGTCGCGTAGCACTACACGCACCCCGGGCGTCTGCTACTACCACAGCAGGTTCGGTAGCGAGGCCATTAAGTGCACCCAACCCTGCACTTACAACACCACCCCGGCGTCAAACTAAACGGGCGGACGTTCACGGCGCGTACGATCCGCCAGCCCAAGTCACAGCTACTTCACGTCTACGACCGACGCACCGGAATTAAGTTCCTCGTCGACACCGGCGCTGAGGTCAGTGTCCTGCCTGCCACAGACAGCCAGAAGAGGTTGCCTGTAACCACGCACCTCTATGCAGCCAACGCCTCGAAAATCCCTGTGTACGCGCGGCAGACACTACACCTCGAACTCAACCTCCGCCGCTCCTTCGACTGGACCTTTTACGTGGCAGCTGTGACCCAACCCATCCTAGGCGCCGATTTCCTACGCCACCACGACCTCTTAGTCGACTTGAAGCACGGCACGCTGCTGGATCGTCTCACTTCCCTGCGGACCCGTGGCCGAACGGCACCTGGCGAGAGCACCGGAATCTCCGCAGTCTGCCGAGATAACCCCTTCGCCGCCATCCTCAAGGGTTTCCCAACACTAACACAGCCATACTCAGCCACGCAGCCAGTGAAACATCACGTCCTGCACTACATAGAGACCACCGGACCACCTGTTTTCGCCAAGGCTCGTCGCTTAGCACCAGAACGCTACAAACAGGTCAGGGCCGAGTTTGAGTCTCTGATGCAGCAAGGCATCATCCGCCCAAGCTCCAGCAACTGGTCGTCTGCGCTTCACGTCGTCCCCAAGAAAAACGGTGACATACGCCCTTGCGGGGACTACAGAGCCCTAAACTCCCGCACCGAGATGGACAGGTATCCAGTGCCTAACATTCAGGAGTTTTCCTCACAACTGCACGGCTCTACAATTTTCTCCAGGATCGACCTCGTAAAGGCCTTCCATCAGATCCCCATCAACCCCGAGGACATCCCGAAGACGGCCATAATCACGCCCTTCGGACTATATGAATACACTAGGATGCCCTTCGGTCTCAAGAACGCTGCTCAAACATTCCAGCGCTTCATGGACGAAGTTTTGCGAGGACTGCAGTTCTGCTTCACTTACGTCGATGACATTCTTGTTGCCAGCCCAGACGACGCTGCTCATCGCCAACACCTCGAGCAAGTCTTCACTCGTCTGAAGGACTACGGCATCCAGGTCAACGCCGACAAGTCCGTGTTCGGCGTGCCTTCAGTCGACTTCCTCAGCCACACTGTGTCCTCCTCAGGCTTCACCCCAACTGCAAGTCGCTGTACTGCCATCCAGAATTTCCCGAAGCCAACAACTCAGCGCCAGTTGAAGCAGTTCCTCGGGATGCTGAACTATTACAACAGGTTCATTCCCCGATGCGCGCTCCTCCTCCAGCCTCTCTACGCCTTAGTGAAGCCAGCCAAACGAGGCCAGTCCGTCACCCTTGCCTGGACGCCCGCAGCTGAGGACGCTTTCCTCGCTGCCCGGAAGGCGCTCACATCCACAGCGCTCAGTTTCCCTGCCCCAGACGCCCCTACTTCCATCGCCACGGACGCCTCAGACACCGGAGTTGGAGCAGTGCTACAGCAACACATCGACGGTGCCTGGAAACCCGTCGCCTTCTTCTCCAAGAAACTCAACACTGCCGAGAAGAAGTACAGCGCCTTCGACAAAGAGCTCCTCGCCATCTACAAGGCATTGAAGCACTTCCAGTACTTTGTCGAAGGACGTCAGTTTCATATCTACACTGACCACAAGCCGCTGACGAGCACCTTCATCAAGAACAAGTCATCCTACTCACCACGTCAACTGCGCCACGTAGACTTCATCTCTCAGTTCACCACGGACCTCCGTTACGTGAAAGGTGAAGATAACGCCCCAGCCGATGCCCTGTCACGCAACATCTGTGCCACATCTACCTCTCTCATCGACTACGCCGCCATTGCTGCCGATCAGGCCGACGACGCCGAGCTGCAGCAACTAAAAGAAAACACCGCACTCCAGATGAAGAGAGTACAGCTACCAGGCACTCAAGTGCACATCTACGCTGACGTCTCGACCAACACCGTCAGACCATACCTGCCTCAACGGCACAGGTATCCACTCTTCCGTCAGCTGCACGACCTCTCACATCCTGGCATCAGGGCTTCACAACACATGATGACGTCCCGATTCATCTGGACCGCCATCAACAAGGACGTGAGAGACTGGACACGTAGGTGCACCACCTGTCAGGCCTCCAAGGTGACGCGGCACACACGCTCCCCTACAGCCACCTTCACGCCAGTCTCCACACGCTTCGAACACGTCCATATCGACCTCGTTGGCCCTCTTCCTCACTCCGACGGCTACCGCTACATCCTCACCTGTGTCGACCGCTTCACTCGCTGGCCAGAAGCTGCACCACTGACTGACATCTCCACTGACACCGTTGCACGTGCCTTTATCAGCACGTGGATCTCACGCTTCGGTGTTCCTGTCAGCCTCACTTCTGACCGCGGCGGCCAGTTTGAGTCCAGTGTCTGGAACAAACTGATGACACTACTCGGCATTCGACGATACAGGACTGCCAGCTACCATCCTCAGGCCAACGCTACAGTGGAACGTTTCCACCGCCAGCTGAAGTCGTCACTGATGGCTTCCAGCGACCAACGCGAGAAGTGGAACGCCACCTTACCCCTCGTCCTCCTCGGCATCCGGACGTCCCTCAAGCAGGACCTTCACCACTCTTCTGCCGAGCTCGTATACGGCACCACTCTTCGACTCCCTGGCGAGCTCCTTACCAGCTCACCCGACGCCGGCCCCTGCAGCGTCCAAGACTTCGCCAGCAGTCTTAAGGAGTCGATGAGAAGCCTGCAGCCGGTGCAACCTCGCACGCACCCCGCCAAGACCTTCGTCAGCCAGGACCTCGAAGACTGCACACACGTCTTCGTCAGGGTTGACGCTGTCCGTAAACCACTACAGCGCCCCTACGAAGGCCCCTTCGAGGTCCTCCGCAGGACGAGGAAAAACATCACCATCAACAGAAACGGCTCTTCCGACGTCATAGCCATAGACCGAGTCAAGCCCGCCTACATCCTGCACACCCCGACGGCACCTCACGACCCGACATCGCTGGCCACGCCTTCAGCACCACGCGCCACAGCTAAGCAGCACGTATCGTTCGTCGTGCCTCCTCACTCGGGGGAAGTTATGTAGCAAATAATCTAGTCAGCCATAGAAACATCCCATTTTCTCTCATATTCAGGGTACACTAAAACTTACGCGCTTCTCAGAACCAGTAATGTAAACACAAGTCACCGCTCCAAGCACTCCGTTTTCTCTTATATGTTTTCAGCCTCCCGTTCTCTTTCTACTGCACAGATTTTTCGTCTTTCATCTCTTCTCTATCTCTGGCGAGTTAAGAGATTAAAGGACTTGCAACTGCTGACGGTTACCTGTCGGTTTTCTCTTCTCACATTCCTGGCGGCTTCCACCTAGATCACTAGAACTACAAGCACCTAATAACACATACACCCTTCACTCAAAAATTTTAAAATCATCATGGCGACTCCTACACCAGCCTCGGAGTCCCCATCTGGGGAGGGGACCATAAATGTCCCCAGGTCGGACTGCCTTTCTGTCGACAACCCCAAGTGTCTTGACATCCCCCCTCAACTTTTTCTTCATTAACTTCTGCAACATTCGCGGTCTAAGATCTAATTTTCAATCTGTAGAACACCACCTCTCCTCTTCTAAACCTCATCTTCTTTTCCTCACTGAAACTCAGGTGTCTGAGGCAACTGACAGTAGCCCTTTTTCTGTTCCCTCCTACTTTCTCTATCCTCATTTTCGATCCAAAGCTGGATGCTGCGTTTATGTGCGCAATGACTTAACCTGCTCTCGTGCCCACGCTCTTGAATCTTCCGAGTTTTCCATCATCTGGCTACGACTACAGAGTCACTCTCATACTAAATTTATCTGTGCTGTATACCTCTCACCTAACTCCTCTGACTATAAGAAATTCTTTGACTACTTAACTTCCAAAGTGGAGTACATTCTGACCCTCTTCCCTTTTGCAGAGATCTCCATTCTTGGAGACTTCAATGTTCACCACCAGCTTTGGCTTTCCTCTCCCTTCACTGACCATCCTGGTGAAATAGCCTACAACTTTGTTATCCTCCATGACCTAGAGCAATTGGTGCAACACCCTACTCGTATTCCTGACCGTCTTGGAGATAAGCCCAACATTCTTGACCTTTTCCTGACCTCTAATCCTTCTGCTTATGCTGTCACCCTTTCTTCTCCGTTGGGCTCCTCCGATCACAATCTCATATCTTTATCTTGTCCTATTACTCCAATCCCTCCTGAGGAAGGTGCCTCTGGCGTTTTGCCTCTGCTAGTTGGGGGGACCTGAGGAGGTATTTTGCTGATTTTCCTTGGAATGACTACTGTTTCCGTGTCAGAGACCCGGCTTTGTGTGCTGAGCGCATAACAGAGGTGATGGTGTCTGGCATGGAGGCGTACATTCCTCACTCTTTTTCTCGTCCTAAACCTTCTAAACCTTGGTTTAACACAGCTTGTTCTCGTGCTATACATGATAGAGAGGTGGCCCACAAAAGGTACTTAAGCCTTCCATCACCAAAATCTCATGCACTTTATATTTCTGCCCGGAACCATGCCAAGTCTGTTCTCCAACTAGCCAAAAACTCCTTCATTAACATAAAATGTCAAAACCTTTCAAGATCTAACTCCCCTCGTGATTTCTGGCATCTAGCCAAAAATATCTCCAATAACTTTGCTTCTTCTTCTTTCCCTCCTCTATTTCAACCAGGTGGCACCACTGCTATCACATCTATTTCTAAAGCTGAACTCTTTGCTCAAACCTTTGCTAAAAACTCTACCTTGGACGATTCTGGGCTTGTTCCTCCCTCTCCTCCACCCTCTGACTACTTCATGCCACCTATTAAAATTCTTCGCAATGATGTTTTCCATGCCCTCGCTGGCCTAAACCCTCGGAAGGCTTATGGACCTGATGGGGTCCCCTCCTATTGTTCTCCGAAACTGTGCCTCCGTGCTTGCACCTTGCCTAGTCAAACTCTTTCAGCTCTGTCTGTCAACATCTACCTTTCCTTCTTGCTGGAAGTTTGCCTACATTCAACCTGTTCCTAAATAGGGTGACCGTTCTAATCCCTCAAACTACCGTCCTATTGCTTTAATTTCCTGACTATCTAAAGTTTTTGAATCTATTCTCAACAGGAAGATTCTTAAACATCTATCACTTCACAACCTTCTATCTGATCGCCAGTATGGGTTCCGTCAAGGCCGCTCTACTGGTGATCTTCTGGCTTTCCTTACTGAGTCTTGGTCATCCTCTTTTAGAAACTTTGGTGAAACTTTTGCTGTTGCCTTGGACATATCAAAAGCTTTTGATAAAGTCTGGCACAAAGCTTTGATTTCCAAACTACCCTCCTACGGTTTCTATCCTTCTCTTTGTAACTTCATCTCAAGTTTCCTTTCTGACCGTTCTATTGGTGCTGTGGTAGACGGTCACTGTTCTTCTCCTAAATCTATTAACAGTGGTGTTCCTCAGGGTTATGTCCTGTCACCCACTCTCTTCTTATTATTCATCAATGAACTTCTAAACCAAACTTCTTGTCCTTTCCACTCCTACGCTGATGAAACCACCCTGCACTTTCCCACGTCTTTTCATAGACGTCCAACCCTTCAGGAAGTATACATTTCATGCAGGGAAGCCACAGAACGCCTGACTTCTGATCTTTAAAATCTGCGATTGAGGTAGGACAAACTTAGTATTGTTCAGTGTTTCAAAACTCAATCCTTCCATCTATCAACTCGACACAACCTTCCAGATAACTATCCCCTCCTCTCCAGTGACATCCAACTGTCTCCCTTTTCTACACTGAGCGTTCTCGGTCTATCCTTTACTTCTAAAGTAAACTTTACTTTATTTTTAATTTACTATCCTTTACTATCTTAACTGCAAACTTCACATCTCATCTCTAGGTAAAACAGGTTCTATGAACTTAGGCGTTCTGAGTCGTCTCTGCCAGTTTTTTCTCCCCCACCCCCTTACCAGCAGCTCACTCTGTACAGGGCCCTTATCCGCCTATGTATAGAGTATGCTTCATATGTATAGGGGGGGGGGTGTTCCACTTATACGATTCTTTTAGACTAGGTGGAATCAGATGTTTTTTGTCTTAGCAACTCCTCTCCTCTAACTCACTGTCTTCAGCCTCTCTCTCTCTCTCTCTCTCTCTCTCTCTCTCTCTCTCTCTCTCTCTCTCTCTCTCTCTCTCTCTCTCTCTCGCAGTGTTGTATCTCTTGCTATCTTCTACCGCTATTTTTATGCTAACTGCTCTTCTGATCTTGCTAACTGCATGCCTCCCTCCTCCCACGGCTTCGCTGCACAAGTCTTTTCTTTCTCTTACCCATATTCTGTCCACCTCTCTAATGCATGCAAGAGTTAACCAGTATTCTCAATCATTCATCCCTTTCTCCGGTAAACTCTGGAACTCCCTTTCCACTTCTGTATTTCCTCCCTCCTATTTTCAAGAGGGAGGTTTCAAGAAACTTATCCTTTAATTTTTGAAGACCACTTTTTGACTGTTCGGGGACCGGCGCCTCAGTGGCCTTTTTTAATTATGATCTTGTTGCCATTGGCTGGTGCCTCTCCTTCATAAAAAAAAAAAATATATATTGTAACGAAAAGGGAGGAAACGGACAGAAAGGTGCGAAAGGTGAGAGGGAAGGGAAGGAGAAAGGGAGGGAGGCACGCTGGGTCAACACCTCGCGGCTCTAGTCTCGGGAACGCGAATTTACTCAACCTACACGAATACTGAGGTGTGTGTGTGTGTGTGTGTGTGTGTGTGTGTGTGTGTGTGTGTGTGTGTGTGTGTGTGCTTTTCTCTGCCACTTTTGCACTTCCAGTCTCAAGCATGTTTACAAGCAACTTTCCATTACGGTGACAGCTTCAGCTTCAAAGACACGAGCGATAAGTCAGTAAAGCAGTAATCTATCAGTTGCAATTCTTATTTTCTATAAACATTGAGTAAGTGGGTTCTTGAACGTTTCAGCATCTTTTGTTTACTATTTTTAACAGGCTATAGCAGAAGGTATAAAGATTTCTGAAGGTGTTTTCCTTCTTCTAAAAAGTTTAGCGAGGATTCTGCATCTTTATACAGAAAAAATAAATAAATAAAAATAAATAAATAAATAGCATGCCTGTGAAACGAACTCATCAGCTCTGTAGTCTGTGAAACAGTCCGATGAGCACCTCAAACGTTTACCACTACGGGTTAATCCTCAGGTCCACGACAAATGACATAATTACAGCGAGATTCAGCCATTCAGTACAGACCATTGTCTTTTCCCAGCCACCTCCTGATCCTGGCATATGAATGATGTATTTACGCTGAGTGTAGTTTGTCTAGGAGTCTCGCATGAGGGTCCTTGTCAGGGGCTTGTTCCAGAAATCGAGATGTATTTCACTGGTGAGCATTGGCCTATTCCTGTGTTCATGAATATCGTAAGAGAAATCCATCTGGAAATTGAGGATAAACATTGGCTCCTGCTTCCCTGCTGGTTACCTGTGCTTGCTGAATTTATTATTTATTATTTATTATTATTAACTTATCTTGATTACTTCACTGCAGGGGCTATTTTTGCTAACACACACACACCACACACCACACACACACACACACACACACACACACACACACACACACACACACACACACACAGAGAGAGAGAGAGAGAGAGAGAGAGAGAGAGAGAGAGAGAGAGAGAGAGAGAGAGAGAGAGAGTCTACGTATGGTGCGCAGTCGCATTTTACAGAAGTATTTTTAATGACCGCAATAATGTTGTCGTGTAATGCTTATCGGTAAACAACATGCTTTTTGATGATGTTTTTCTTGTTATAAGATACTGTAATATTCCACAGCCTGCAAAAAAATAATATCAAACAATTCGCAATTTGACTCAGCGGCACCTCCGAGGCTGCGACAATGCAACCGTGTGTCCGTCATGTCACAGAGCACACCCGCGAGTCCCGTACATTTTCAACTCCTCTGACGGGTAAACAAAGCCTTACAATGCATATGTGTATACAACATTTCCTACTTAGAATTACGCGTTATTTCACCTCTTTCAGTATTTGCAGAAAGTCGCGTTACGCCCTGTGTTTATCTCTCCCTCGATCCGAGAGAGAGAGAGAGAGAGAGAGAGAGAGAGAGAGAGAGAGAGAGAGAGAGAGGGAGAGAGAGGAGAGAGAGAGAGAGAGAGAGAGAGAGAGAGAGAGAGAGAGAGAGTTGGAGGAAGGATAATGAAGGAATGGAGGAAGGAAGGAAGGAGGGTCTGGAAATCTTATTCATGGTATAAATGTACTTAAAGCTTCCTGGACGAGGCAAGATGGACTCCGAGCCAAAAATGGGAAAGTAAATTTTCAAAAATATATAGAAGCCCATCGAGGCGAACAGGGGAAATGAAAAATTGCAACTGAAAATATTAACATGAACCCTCCCCCAAATAAATAAATAAATAAATAAATAAGTAAATAAAATAAATAAATAAATAAATAAATGAATAAACTGAAGGAGAAAATATCAACTTGAGAAAAAAAAAGACAAAATAGATTGTGTAAAATAAAGGAGATAAATGTGTATATCAATGACAACACCATTAAAAGGACAAAAAAAAAAAAAAAAGAGAGGAAAAAAAACGATAAAAATTCATATCTGGAGGAAAGAAATTCAAGGAAAAACAGAATAGATATGTATACAAATAGAAACAACATTGGAAGGGAAAATAAATAAAAGGAAAGAAAAAAATCACGACCACGAGTAAAGTAATCAAAATAAAAGAAAATTAAAGGAAATACAGACACAAATTACGACAAATAAAAGGAAAACAAATAATGACAGCAAGAAAATAAAATAAAAAATACCAACACAAAGCAAAATATAACAACATTCATAAACACAATAATAATAATATAAAAAAAAGTCAATTGATGTCATTCGAATTGTGAAAGTCTCCGCCGCGCATCCAATGACAAAATGTGCAAGAGAAGATCAGGACACAGGTGAAATCGCACCTCAAGACAGAGCAAGACAAAAGAAGAAAAAAAAAAAATATAAATAAATAAAATAAGATACAGAAACATGACAGATTGTGGACATGAAAAAAAAAAAAAAAAGCATTTTTAACCCTTTCACTGCTAGACAAATTTTCTTCTTTAATACCTATAACTTTTTAGACGCTATTTTTGTGCTAAGCCAAATAAGGTACTTTTATTCCGGCACCATGGAAGTGCTGGAAGAGAGGGGAAAAAAACAGAAGGAAAAAGGGGAAACTCATATCCTATACCATTTCAATAAGAGTATTAATGGATATTTTCATTCATTCTTGAGTTACAACATGGGAAGAGAAAGTTTTTTTTTTTTATATCACTTTTTTTTTTCATTCTAAATCAAAGTTGATTTTAATTTCAGGTTCCTTTGATATTTCGAATAACAGATGCTTTCATTTCTACGTGACTTTGAAGGAAATGAAAGACATTGATTTTCTATATCATGAACAATGTTGATTATTTTTCTGATTTATCTATTAATCCTACACCTCAGGAACAAGTCAAACAGTGTGGCAAACTTCACTTTCTCCCTGGCTTGAAAGTATTCCAGAAACGTGATGAAAAAAACGGCAGGGAATTTCATGATCATTAATCGAACAAAAATCAATATATGAACGAATCAGCTGCTTCATGTCAAGGGTTTGCAAAGACCGAGAAGTGAGGATGGAACAGTACGAAGTAAGTTGCCAGTACTGATGGGGATGATGATGACGGCAATAATGATAAGGATTATGCCAAAAATTATGTTAAAAAAAAAAAACATGCTAAAAAAAGATTATGAACACGACAAAAATAATGATGAAAATTACTTCCTATGACCTCTAAACATTTACACACACACACACACACACACACACACACACACACACACACACACATCAATACAAATAAACCCAGTCATTATTCCATCAATCAAAAACACACACAACACGAGAGTAAGAGTAAGAGTACACTTCAACACGCCTTACACTGGACCACCAAATAATACACACTTCATCTCACACTCAACGAACATCACTGAGAGAGAGAGAGAGAGAGAGAGAGGAGAGAGAGGAGAGGAGGAGGAGAAGAGAGGAGAGAGAGAGAGAGAGAGAGAGAGAGAGAGAGAGAGAGAGGGAGAGAGAGAGAGAGAGAGAGAGAGAGGAGAGAGAGAGAGAGAGAGAGAGAGAGGATGAGTCAAAGTTAATCCAAAGCTTTACGTTCTAATATCCAGGACGCACGTTCGCCTCCATCATTCCAATTGCCTTGTGCTTATCTTGCTCTGGGTCTCATTAGGAAAGGTTAGGATTTGATGGCGGGGGGGAGGTGAGTCGGTTGTCCTTTTTTTTTTTCCTATCTATCTATTTATTTATTTATTATTATTATTATTATTATTATTATTATTATTATTATTATGTGTGTGTGTGTGTGTGTGTGTGTGTGTGTGTGTGTGTGTGTGTGTGTGTGTGTGTGTGTGTGTGTGTGTGTGTGTACAGCCTTAGGAGGGAGGAAGGGAGGGAGGGTGGGGAAGAAATAAGTAAAAAAGAAAGAAAGAAGGAAAGAAATAAAGAAAAAGAAAAAGAAAGAAAAAAAAAGAAAGAAAGAAAAGGAAAAAATAACCCACGACAAAAAGAAAACAGGAGAGGGGAAAGGAAGAGAAAATGAAAGAAATTATGAAATAAGAAAGTAAAGTAAAAAAAAACATGCGTACATACATTTCTACAGACAGACAAACATACACACACACAAAAAAAAAAAGCAAGACTGACAAAAACTAAAAAAAAAAAAAACAAAGGAAGCAAAGCATAGACAAACAGACAGACAGACAGACAGACAGACAGGCAAGGAAGCGGACAGTTATATAGACATTTAAAAAGACAAAACTCAAAAATAAAGAAAAAAGTTAAGAAAAAAATAAAGAAAGCTGCAGAAAAAAAAAAACACTTTACTGTGAGTCGCTCCATTGCAGGTTTTTAATACTAGACGGAAAAAATAAGAAAGTTTTTGATGTTAACGGCGTAACTTGGGAGACATTAGCTGTGATGGAAGGCGGGGCTCACTGCTGCCAGGACTTATAATGGACGCACTAATACCTTGCAGGCGGGAGGGGGAAGAAATTAAATACCAAACAACCAAACTTAGAGGAAAACGTGTAATAGTGCAGGAGGACAATGCTGAAAAGAAGAAAAAAAAAGAAAAAAGAAAATAATGAAATATATAGCAAGAAAAAACAAGAAAGGTAGAGAAAAGAAAAGAACAAAACGAATACGAAAAAAAAAAGAAACAAAGAAAGAAAAAAAGAAATATGAAAAAGAAAAAGATATTTTTTTTTTTTTTACATTATCAGCGCGTGATGGAGAGAAAATAAAAATCCGGCAAATTGGCAAAACATTTAGCACAAAGCTATTGTGGGAACTATTGATGTTGAGAAAAAAAAAAAGTTTCCTATAAAAAAAAAAAGTGAAGGTGCTGTGCCGCATTTCCGAGTGTTGGCCCAGGGCTGGTACTCGAAGCGTCACCCTTCCTGGTCCTCGGCATATAGAGTAGGATGGCCAGTTCCTTTTTCCACAGTCTTTACGTTACCAGTCACAGTTGACCGGCACCTCTTTAAGGGCTGGGTAAAACCTAAGAGCAGGCAATCGTCTCAAAAAAAAATCCTACCTATCACCAGGATTCGAACCCTATACTTCCTACATTGTAGTCAGACGCGCTACCGGCTGAGCTACCGCGGTCCCAGATACTCAGCTTATACTAAGGCCTGGAGAGAGAGAGAGAGAGTGAGAGAGAGAGGAGAGAGAGGAGAGAGAGAGAGAGGAGAGAGAGGAGAGAGAGAGAGAGAGAGAAAGAAGACTTAAACAGAGGAACCAACTTTGAATTTATACAAGAGAAAGTCACTGTGGGAAAATAATAAAAGAGGTAGAGCGATTAAAGAGAGGAAGAATTCATTGTTTCTTGCATTACTGAGATTACTAAGATTCATTTCGCTGGATTACCAAAGGGAAAAAAACTAAGAAAACTCGCTGCGGGAATGACGTATGGCGATTAAAAAATGGAAAAAAATTTTTTTCCTACAGTATTGTTACAACTATGAAATTTCCCCCTGCATTGCAAAAAAAAAAAAAAAAAAAACCCATTGCGGAAATAACAGATAGGACAGAAAAAATAAATAAATAAATGTTTGCTGCACTACTGTTACAGCTAAGATTCTTTCCCATGCATTACAAAAAACAAAACAAAAAAAGGAAATCCACTACAGAAATAACAGATACGGGGATTAATGAATGAAGAAAAAAAAAATAAATGCCTCCTGCATTGCTGTGATTAAAAACAGTCTTTTTTATGGCATTAAAAACAAATTAATTAATTAAACCTTACAATATACACAAATAGGCCGCTGCGGGAAACACCCATTCAACAATTACAGGGAAAAAAAAAAAGTAAAAGTTCCCACAATCTCTTACAACCAAGTCTTTTTTTTTTTTTCCACAGATTATCACATTTTCCGTCAGGGATCTGAGGGGGGGCGGCGGAGCGTCATGAGGGGCGCCGCGCCAGCCATTACGCTCCCCCCAAGGACTCAGCACAGAGGCAGGGGGAGGGGGCACTCGTGTATTATTAGCATCTCGGGGGATTAACGGTTCACTGATGCTTAATTAACACGCTTTCCCGCTCAGGTGAAGACGAGAGCCACCTGGACTGCTAAAGGGAGGGAAGTAAGAGCTCCTGTGAGTTATCAGGTGAGCAAAGGCGCCATTTCAGCTTTCCAGGTAAACACGAGAATCAACAAAACTAATTAATGTGTTGAGAAAGGCAGCAGCCCTATGCCACTCAGGTGTGCAATGTGATCGGGGGCATTTTCCTCTGGTTAAGGAAGGTGGCATTTCAATTTTCCAGGTTGTTCATTCAGTTCTCAGACACGAGAGACAAGGGTGACTTGTGAACTGAAGAAAGACAACTCCTATATTACTTAGGTGACCCAATTTAAATAGAGCGCTTTTCTCGTGAACAAAGGTGGTATTTCAACTTTCTAGATAATTAACCAATCAATTATTATTTTTTTTCCAGATAAACACGAGAAACAAAACGATTAATGAACAGGGAGAAAGACAAAAAGTTCCATATTGCTAAGGTGAGCAATGTGAAAAAGCAATCAGGTATTTTCTCAGGTGAACAAAGATGGCATTTCAATTTCCCAGGTGAACAAGTTGAACCACGAGGAACATCGTAACTAATAAACTGGAGACAGGCAGAATTTCTAGACCACTCAGGTGAACAATATGAACCAATCACAAGATACTTTTCAGGTGAGCAAAAGATAACATTTCAACTTTCCAGGTTAATAAATATATTCCTAATTATGCTTTTTCATCTTTCTGCGTCTTATATATAACAGAGGAACATCAAGACACCTAAAGAGTTAACTAAACTGACCAACCTATTCTGTCCGCCTCTCTAATGCAGGAGTTAACCAGTATTCTCAGTCATTCATCCCTTTCTCTGGTAAACTCTGGAACTCCCTGCCTGCTTCTGTATTTCCACCTTCCTCTGACTCGAATTCCTTCAAGAGGGAGGTTTCAAGACACTTATCCTTCAGTTTTTTTTTTTGTTGACTACCCGCTTTGGACACTTTTCTGGGACTGGCATCTCAGTTGGCTTTTATTTTTTGTTGCCCTTGGCCAGTGTCCCTCCTACATAAAAAAAAAAGAAAAAAAAACGCTTACGTTCCTTTTCTTCTCAAAGTTCATGGAAAGCGAGGAAAAAAAATAAAGGATATTTTGTTGTTTTCATTTGCTTTCTGTATTTTTTTTATCAGAGACATGAAGAGGTCAAAAAAAAAAAACGCAGCATATAAAAGTTGTAAAATGAAGTGTTTTGCTTAGTACAAACTAAAAGAGTTAAAGGAGACGCTGGATGAGGGTTCTAGAAAACACTGAACAACAGACAGCAGACAAGAGACAAGACAAGTAAGCATGACAGGGACAAAAAATAATTGTCAGGAAATGTAACCCAGCAACTCCCAGGTAACGGAGGGAAAAAAAAAAAAAAAGAGAAGTCTTGTGTTCTTCCACGCACCACAAGGAAAAAAGAGTCACTCAGGGATCACTTAACATATCAAAAACGACAATAACAACACCAACACGTCCACTACCCACCAAAACTCGGAAAAAAGGAGGATAGAAGACAAGAATGAAGGGAGGGACAAAGTGAATGGAGGAAAGAGAAACGTGAAAAGAGGAAAAGGAGTGGAAGAAGTGGAGGGTTCTAGAAAGTGGGAGGAGGAGCAGGAGGAGGAGGAGGAAGGAAAGAAAGAGAGAGAGGTGGAAGGAGACAAGAGAGAGAGCAGTAAGTGAAGAGAGAAGAAGTGAGGA
Organism: Scylla paramamosain; assembly: GCF_035594125.1. Classification (NCBI taxonomy): domain Eukaryota; kingdom Metazoa; phylum Arthropoda; class Malacostraca; order Decapoda; family Portunidae; genus Scylla; species Scylla paramamosain. The sequence goes on along the minus strand of NW_026973688.1, from coordinate 707,785 downwards.
AGAACAATAAAAAAAATAATAATAATATAATAAAAGAGATATAAGAAGATGAATAAAAAGGAAAGGAGCGAAGGAAGGTAAGATTGGAATATGGAAAATATAGAAAAGACAAATATGAAAGAGGGAAAAGAAGAAAAACAAAAAGGACCTGGATAGCACAAGGAGGACGACGCACAAACTGACGACGGCATGTTAAGAGAATGAGGTCATCTGCTGCTCCTTAAGAGTAATCAGGACCACGTGACCTGATGGGGTTAATGACCTCTCTGTGACTTAGTAATTGGA
>NW_026973688.1:690000-692500 GCF_035594125.1 Scylla paramamosain | reverse complement strand
TGGTTTCGTTCATGTCTTTTATCATGAGGATAACAGTGTCAGTGTGTGCTGGTTGAGGCCTGAAGGTGCTGTCCTCACCACTCATCCCAGAGGCTACATTCTCACAGATAGAATATTGCACATTTTCACCGTGGATGAGCTCCTGAGTTTTAGTATATGAATTCTTACCAACATTAGCAAAATTAGAATTAAATTCCTTGGCTTTGTCGAGTACATTATCAAAATTAGAGGTAATGGAAATGTTTTTAGTGTTAGGGACTGTTTTTGTAATAGTTTTCCATGTTTTTTGAAAATGCTGCCTTTATTGTTGAGAAAGTCATCGTGATAATATTTTTGCTTTGCACTCACCAATGAGGGTTTTAACTGGTTTGTTTTCCTGTTTGTATTGTTGTTAGCAGATGAGCGTTATACCCATCGTATTTTAGTTTTGCTCGAGTAATATTTCCAATATTCATAGCTTCCTGGATTGAGTTGCTCGTCCATGGTGCAAATGGTCTTGTGATTTCTTTAGTAACAAGGGGCACATTCGTTTAAAACAGTTAATAAAATTTGCGTTAAAAATATCTACATGCGTATTTACGTCGTCTGTACTTAAAACCATATGAAAATTGTGCGTCTTCTGAAGAAGCCTAAAACAAAATTTCTCTTTGGTATGATGACCAACGTGTGGAAATGTTGGAATAGCTGGCGATCTCTTAGGTTTGTTGATATCTGTCATAATACTTGTGAGGTGATGATCAGCAATCTGTTGTGGCACAGAGCATCACAGGAGCATACAGTGTCGGGCTTGTTAGCAATAGCAAGATCTGATAGAGTTGAAGATGTTGGCGTAACCCTCGTTGGTTTATCATTTACTTGAGTTAACTTGTTGCTCTTTATGATCTTAGATATCTTGCTATTACCAACAAGTAAGTTGTCATTGAAATCACACAGTATAAAGAATGTCTTATTCTTCGTACTAATTAATCTAAACATGTCTTGTATGCATTCAAAAGCAGTCGGCAGAGGCTTTACGGTGTGGGTACATGCAACCAATTATTATGGCTGGCTGCTTCCAGAAATCTTCAATGTCCACTTGTTTGGGGACGTTCAAGTTAATGATATTGAGTGTTAAGACATTCTTTACATAGATACATGCACATACATAAATACATAGATACATACACCGCCTCGCCGCCGCTGCGTATGTATGTACTGGTAGTAGGGGCGCCCTCCTCGTTACCCCATCATGTCTTGCTCCCTCTTGTCGCTGGCCTGCTGGGTTTATAATAGGAAGGGGCTCGTCGTTGGAATGCAGGGCGGGGCTGGGAGGTAGTGAGGGAGCTCTGGGGAGCTCAGTGAGTAGAGGCGTTGCGGGCGTATAATCTGCCTTGTTGACTTGGCCTGATGTGAATGCGTGAGGCAGCCTGACGTTCTTGAGATAATGGGCGGTGCTCAGCGTTCTCAGCAGGTGCTCTGGTTCCCAGTGTGGAGTTGTCGCGACCCCCGGACCTTTTTTCCTTTCGTTGTGCTTTGTGTGTGTTGATATTTTTTTTCATTAATATTTTTCTTGACTTCTTCTCAGTGTGTGCAAAGACAGAAGTGTGGGTGTTGCTATTTAATGGGTGGTCAGTAGCTTCATTACACCCCAGCCTATTCAGTTCTGGTGGGAATTATTTTCCATGTCAAAGCACACATCATCAACCTCACCTGTGCTAAGTATGAATGCAGGAGCAGTTTTAATGGTATTTATTCCATTAGCTTCACCCCATTTTCATTAAATGCTCGTTTCAGTCAAGTGTTTTTGCTTGTACTTCCTGAGTCATGGGTGGTGGCACGAGCTGACACACATGCACCTTCATAGCACTAACTTTTTTCCTTCAATGCTGCGATCAAACAGTCTAAATTGTTTAGTATTGCTGTAGGTGTACGAGTACACGGAGCATGGATGGGGAAGAGGACCCCGTTCGCAATACACCACCTCTCTCTGCCCCGATTTGCGCCTCCTGGCTGTGGCTGGCGCGACACCCCACGATCTGCAATTTAAATTCACCAAACAGAAGACTACGGCTGACATTCCTGTAAGGTTCCTTATAATTATTCAAATATCCATCCATTTTCTCGACTGCGATAGCTCAAAAGGAATCCAAATAAATTAATTATCTATTTTAGGCGGAAAATTAACCCTCCATTGGTTTTACAGGGAAGTTTTAAGGGCAAGTAAATTATATTAATTCTCCCTACCAATATTGAACATAATAATGCATTACATTTTCAATAGAAGATATTTTACGCGAGTTTCCCTTCTAATACTCTGAAATAGCTGACGTTTTTCTTTCCGTCCCGGGAGTTTTAAGGGGGGAGCCTCACTAAATCGAGTAAATTATTCCCATTTTCTTTCCCACGGTGCCTCGAGGTGCCAATCATTTATTATTTATTTAAAGATGGGTACTACATTAGCTTGCCTCCACATTACTGGCAGCTCACCTGACTCAGTGATTTCCTAAAGACAGAAACTAAC
>NW_026973688.1:630000-682500 GCF_035594125.1 Scylla paramamosain | reverse complement strand
CTCACAACGGTAGCTCCAGCCGCATATGGATTGCCTCCATGAACTTTCCGAACGAGTAGTTGGATTCATAAACTGTAATACATGAAATATTCCCTGAGTAACTATCAATCTTAATAGCCGACCGCACAATCACATTAACACTGTCATCATAAAAGATCATCACTAATACAAACATTTTGTCGATGAACATCACAAATGTTTTACGTGAACACCAGCTGATAAACCCCCACACAGTACTATTATAACCAAACATAGCCATACATACCAGCATAATACAATAATCCCAAGTCTTGAATAAATGTTACATCCAGTGATCCATCACAACACACTTCAGGTAGGGGCGGACAGCAACTAACCCTGGCTGACCGTTCGTTGCCACCCTGCTGCCACCTCACCTCACCTCCCCACTCCCCACTGCCACGTCACAAAGACGTGCGGTTTGTGCACCTTGTACAGAGCTTAATCCTCGTAAATATAAATACACTGATACACGAACTAATTTAGAAATAAACAAATAAATAAAATGATTTATATTCAAATTATCATCAGACTGATGATACACCAACCAGTCCCTTTAAAACAAATAAATTGGATAAAACTGAGTACAGACAAAGCACCGAGAGATTACCTTTAGATCCGGAACAGGGCGAGGAAAATACAGATACGTAAATACAGAAGGAAAGAACGAGCCGGCTGGACTACAAGGGGTCGGCAGAGTTGCTCATAAATTCGTACCTATTCTCAACAAGGCGAGCAGGGATTAGTGCGTGAAAGGAGGCAAGCCCAAATGGTTTCCGCCTGCCTGGAGATTCAAGTTCGTTGCATCTCGCGCGCGCGCGCGCGCGCGCGTGTGTGTGTGTGTGTGTGTGTGTGTGTGTGAGGAGGGGGAGTGTGTGGGTGTGTAAAGTGAGGTGTATTCATCGAAACATTTTTTTTTCAGTCTGCTGTCTTTATTATCCTAAATATTGGAGCGACAGACAATTAATCAATATCGGCCGTCAGTTATCGATCAGACAGCCAATCATTCACTCGGTTCAATAATCCTGGGAATTTATCAGTCCTGTAAAAGTTCATCGTACTCTGTCAAGGTATTATTACTCACTCACTTTTTCACTCACTCACTCAATTCGTCAGTTCATTTATCAATGTCTTGCTTTAAGTATGTACTCCTTCTTTCGGCACTTATAATTCCGGAATGTTGTATGGGTAGTCAGTCAGTCAGTCAGTCAGTCAGTGAGTCAGTCGATCAATCATTCAATCAATCAATTAATTCATCATCGTCCTTTAAAAGCGAATACTCCTCTACCAAGGTAAGATAAGTACAGGAACGAGTAAGAGAAGGAAGTTCACCTGTTCCTGCACCTACCTATCTATTCTTTAACATTACATCCCTTACCATGTGCATTTATCCAAGCGTAAAATATATGTTTAGATAAACCAGATAAAAAAAGCACTGTAAAAAAAAAAAAATCTATCTCCTTAGCAATCTATATCTACCAATCTATAAATCGATGTAATTAATCTATCTATCTATCCATCTACGAAAGCAGACTGCATTTACTAACTAACCTAGCATCTACAAACTAACCATAACCATCTTCTCACCTACCTACCTTACACCAAACACCTTACCAACCAACACGCCTATCTGCACCCACCTACCCATCCACATCCACACACACACACACACACACACACACACAACCTCCCAGTAATGCGTTGTTCTCACCTTCCCTTTCTACCATATCTCTTATTACGATGCCTTCCCACACTCCCCTTACCTCCCCTTACCTTCCCCACCTTCCCTCCAGCCTCCGCCTTCCCTTCGCCTCCCGACCCTCTCTTCAGGTGCCGTCAAATCCCATCAGGGTCGTCGGGGCACCAAGGGACCAACGTGGTTCTTTCTCCTTCACGTTTGAGCTTCAGTACATTTTTTTCCTTCCCTGAAGAAGCCGAGACGGAATAAAGGGAACAAAGAAATGGAGGAGGAGGAGGAGGAGGAAGAGGAGAAGGAAGAAGAAGAGAAGGAGGAGGAGGAGGAGGACCACTACCACCACCACTACCACCACCATCAGCAGCAGCAGCAAAAAAAGGAGCAAGAGACAAGAGAATGGCAGGTTTAAAAAAAAAAAAAAAACTACGTGGAAAAATAACAGTGGAAGAAAGAAAATGAGAGATGGAGAGATGGAGATACGGAGGAACAGGACGAGTCATTGAGGAGTACAGGAAATGAACGAGGCAGGGGACTGAAATGGAATAAAACAAGACAGAAAAGTTAGCAAAGAAAATGAAAAGCAAGGCGAGCGAGGGAGAGCAAGGAATGAGTCAACAATCGATCTCAGCTCAGGAATTGCGGGAGGGAGGCGAAGGGACTTAGAGAGAGAGAGAGAGAGAGAGAGAGAGAGAGAGAGAGAGAGAGAGAGAGAGAGAGAGAGAGAGAGAGAGAGAGAGAGAGAGAGAGAGAGAGAGAGAGAGAGAGAGAGAGAGAGAGAGAAAGCAGGACTATACTTGTGTGCTTTTGCTTCTGTATGTACTCGCACTAACTTGAAAAAAAATAAATAAATAATGGAAACAAACAAATAACTTACAAGAGAGAAAGAGAGAGAGAGAGAGAGAGTGGAGAGAGAGAACAGTAAACATATACGAACCAAGCAAAAACAAGTAAAATGAGGCGGGCAGGTGTACAATACTCAGTAATCAAGGTGTGGATTGTGGCAACCAGGTAAGACGACCCACTCACAACACGTGGACTACTGAATTACAAAGTGGAGGCATTCCAGACCAGGTGTGTAGGAGACTGAGGTGATGTGGCAGGTGTGTGTGGAATTCAGGTTTATACAAGAGGTCGTATGTGTTAAAGGTGGATGTGTGTAGGTGTGTGTGTTTGTTGTAGAGTAGCAATGACTGAATGGTGGTAAGCTGTTGTCATCATTAGTAACTTCCATGACTCTTTTGCAGAAGGATGGGTTCATTAAGTCACCGAAACTGTATTGATTGTTGATGTTATTCTAAGGTACTCAAGCAATACAGCTTTTTTTTTTTTTTTTTGTTTTGTTATCAATTTTCTTATCCTCGTCCTTCTTCAATATGAGAAAGCTCTTTTTATCGTTTATTTTGCTCTACGCTAGTGTCACTAACACAAACTAGATTAAACTTTATAGAATACAAAAGCACGAAGACTAAATAAATCATAATGAATACAAAAAAAAAACTCTCTTTAGTTATCTATTATCCTTTAATTTCTTTCACCATCCCTAAATTGCCATTACCTTACTCAAACCAACCTCCCACTATCTATTCCACTCCAGCTTGACAATATTTCCACGTCTTCACCTACACATCTAGATTACTTATATATTTTTTTTTTGTGTGTGTGTGTTTTTTTTTCTTAATAGTAACGTGTAATGACTCAAATATTGTTATTTTTTTCTCTCTTTTTATTTTTCACATCACGCTTTGCTATCATGCATATTCGTAAGGATAACTGGTTCCTGGTGTTCTTGCAGGTAGTGTTTGGAACCACGGGAAGTGTTTGGCAGGATAACTCGTCCCTGCACTCCTCTCTTCAGCTCAGTTTCGTTAAAGACACACCTGATGGTCGTGAGGGGGAGCATGGAGAGAGACCATGGCAAGGAGGGATGTCAGTGAGATTTACGTCTATTTTCACTTCCATTCCCTATATGACTCTCTCTCTCTCTCTCTCTCTCTCTCTCTCTCTCTCTCTCTCTCTCTCTCTCTCTCTCTCTCTCTGTCTCTCTCTCTCTCAACTATTTTTTCGGTACAAGGGGAGTGTGATGGCCCGTCAATATCCTTCAACATGCACACAGCACCGCCTTGTCTCCCGAGGACGTGGTCAGTTATTCACCCAATACCACGGAACTATTGCCACTGCATCGCCAGGGTTACACCTCTATTACCTCTCACTTATACGGCGTTGATTGACCGATCACCCCTGCAAGTGAGGATGGAGAGCTGCTTCAGTCAGTTGGCAAGTGTCCACACAAGCCAGCCTGAGAGGGTTTCAGACCAAGGCAGTCTATCAGTCAACACACGGCCGCCACGCTATTCCGAGCCACTCAAGCTACTGCCAGGTACGGAAAGTGGTTTTAAAATGCCTCGCCAAAAGTAAACTCTCCATTCTGGTTTCCAGGGGAGTGTTATCATTGAAGTTCTGGAGTAAAGGTAATCGATTCACTTCCATTAGGCGTGTCTGGCGGGAGTCTGATCTTTAGTACCACGCCTGATGCTGAGGTGAAGACTTCGTAAAATGTTGGTTCTATCTTTATGGCGGAAGTGAAATGCTTTATATTCTCCTATTTTTCATCGTCATCGGAGAAAATTTACTTTTATTCATTCCTTCGTCAGGCATGCTTGCACCAAGAGTACACGTGTAGCACAACTGAGGAGGAATTCCTGCGCCAACAAAATATTTGTCTCGCGTGTGTGAACAACTTGTACTCTGCCCGTGTCAGGGGAAAGAAAAGTACCTGTCGTAACACACCGATTGTTTGGGCTACGAGAAAAAAATCTTCAGGACTTTTGCCATTTTTCTACTCTTGTACTTACTTTACTTGCCTTTCTTGTTCCTTCCAGTGTTTACAAAGTTAATAAAAGAAAAACAATATCACAGTATATCACATTACAAAGCGGACTTTAAGATGTTACGCTCATTTTATATTATAACTACTCTGATACAAAGAATTTTACTTTTTTTACAGACAAATTTCGCAAGATCATTCCTCTCTTAAATTTCTTTATCTTATTTCTTTTCCTTTGGTCACATTTGTTTCTTTTGTAGCTCTGACTTTCCTCTCTTCGGCGCGGGTGAAGTGAGTACCCGATGAACAGGTCATCTGTCTTCAGACCTTAACAAAAAGCCAGTGGAGAGAGAGGCCATTCGTCTTTCCTGAGGCAAGTCAGGGTTTCCTTGGATAATGATTTGCTGTGCCTGTGCCGTAATCAAGTAAGAAACGCCGCTAAATATTAAAGCGAAAAATGACCGCAGAGGTAAAGACAGCTACATGCAGCAGCTTGAGGTAGAGACAGGAGGGACGGCAAGAAAAGGAACACGGAGGGAGGAAGACATAGAGAGAATGAAGGTAAGGAGAGGGCAGGCCATGACAAGTTAGGGGAAGGGGAAGAAAATAACAAACATCTAAGAGAGTATGGAAAGTTACTGTGGTGGAAAAAAAGAGAGGTAATGACAAATTAAGGCAAGCAGGTAAAGGAACGAAGAAATAGAGGGTATGGAACATTACTTACGTAAGAAAAGGGAAGTTTGATATTAGGGAAAAAGGACGAAAAGGAGAGAAGATACTAGGGTCTGCAAAACATTCCCTGGAAGATAGAAGAGGACAAAGGGGGACAAAAGGAGGAAGGTGCAATGGGTAGGACTAGTGGAGGTCATAAATAGCCAGGGAAAAGGACGAAGGGAGATGCAAGAGGGTACAAAAAAAAATACTTGGGTAGAAAGAGAGGAAAGTATAATAAGCCAGGGAAAGGGGAACGCGGGGACGAGGATGCAGTGAGTAGGGATTTGAGAGAGTCTGAAAAGTAAGGAAAGGGACAAAGGGAATAAGATGAGAGGGGTACGAAAAGTCACTGAAGTAGGAGGAGGAGGAGGGAGAGAAGGAGAACAAGGAGGGGAAGGAGAGGCCCGGCAGACCTTCCACCCACCAAATTACTCGCTTACGTGGGATGATGCGAAAATATTTGCGCGGAAATGCAGTTTCTGGAGGCACGCCCACGGCTCATCAAGGTTAGGCAAACACAAATTCCTCCCTAATGAAGTATTTTTGCGGGGGTCTCTGCCTGCGTAAGTCACTTTCCTGGATATGGATATTTTCTGCCGAGAAGTGCACCACATTATTTTTTTTTCCTGTTTTTATATTTCTTTTCTCACACGAATTATTTTAGTCAACTTCGTTCTTTTTATCATATGGACTGGTGAGAAAGAAGTTGATAGGTGTCCTCTCTCTCTCTCTCTCTCTCTCTCTCTCTCTCTCTCTCTCTCTCTCTCTCTCTCTCTCTCTCTCTCTCTCTCTCTCTCTCTCTCTCTTACCCTCCTATTTTCACCTACAGTCGTTCCTGTTATTTGTTTCAATTTCACTTCACATAATTCAAGTAGCAATAACTTTCATTCGTTTTTTTTTTCATTTCCTGTCGTTGTTATTATCGTTGTTGTTGTCGTCGTCGTTGTTGTTGTTCATTCGGAGGCAATTAACGCAAGGATTTAATCGCATTACGCAGTTTGATTTATGCTCGTAATTGTTTAACAAGCGATAAATTTCAACAGTAAATACGACTTCACAAATACTGGATTCTTTGCTGCCACGGAAAAACAGAGTGGCAGAATGAACTATACCATTATTAGCGCGCGGGTGAGGCCGGCACGTGTGTGTGTGTGTGTGTGTGTGTGTGTGTGTGTGTGTGTGTGTGCTAAGTGACATGTCGAGGGCTAAGGCTAATAAACCTGGGAGCTCGAGCCCGCCCTTTGCAAGCAACAGCCGCATGATGTGACACAAGACGGGTCGCGAAGGGAGGCGGGGGCATGGACTGCGTGAGGCGGAGCTGGACAGGACAGGAGGGAGACAGGCTGGAAATGAAAAGTCGTTGAGGAAAGGGATGCGGAGAGTAAGGTTCTTTTGGTATGGGGTTGTTTATGAAGGGGTGAGTGTAGGGACGGAGTAAATAAAGTGAGATATGACAAGGATAGATAGATGGATGGATGTGTTAGATGGAATGGAAGCAGAAAGAAGTAAGGATAAGTGTTAAGTATGGAGTTGTGGAGTGTGTCAATGAAGGGAAGGTAGATCTGGATGGTGTTAAGCTGGATCGATTGCTACTAAATTGATACGACCTTTGCCTCACGCATCACGCACACAAACATTAAAACAATAAAGGAACCAAATTCACGGTGTTTTTGATGCAAATGTGCCTCAAAACACAGTATCATTGCCCTGTTTGTCGCTGACGGGCGCCCATTAGCCCAATGAATCATTCTATAATGGCATTACTCATATCAAATTCAGTCCACGCATGACAATATATGACGGACGATGTGTGTGTGTGTGTGTGTGTGTGTGTGTGTGTGTGTGTGTGTGTGTGTGTGTGTGTGTGTGTGTTTCGCCTCAGCACTTGGTTCTTACTTATTTTTTTTTTATTACTTATTCATTATTAGTTGATTTATTGTTACTAACTTATTGATAATTGGAAACAAACAAACATCTGACTCTGCGTACCCTGATGTTTAGCCAACATTAAGTCAGGTCACTTAAGGAATCCAGATGTCCTGAGTTTGGGCTGCCACACCCAGCTAAGCATGGCCCCTATCGTTACCCTCACCCCAAACGTTCCGCGCACTTTGATCAATATAAAATTAAATATAACAATGCTTAACATATCCATTCTTTTCAGGCCAAATGTGTGTATATATCTTTTCTTTCTTGTTTCTTGAGTTGAATGACCCCCCTTTTTTTTATATTTAACACCATTACAGGGACCTTAACAAACCTACGTAATGTATTAGAGAAAAAAAATGAGACAATACATTCGTAATCAGCCCAGTTATTCCTTCAAGAAGCGAGTTCTGCGCGTTTACCTGCAGCACTGTATAGCTGGTGAGCCAACTTCCAGCGCGGCCATTGTAAATCATAGACATAAATTTTCGATCAATTTACGTTTAACGGATAAAATTCCTCATTTTTTTAAAGTTAAGTCTCACGTGATTCTTCCGTATGTTCTCAATCCGGCTGGTGTAATTTTCGGCCATTACTTTAACATTTAGCACCCGGTAGGATTACATGTACGAAAAACTTGCATGTTGCGTTCGTGGAAGAGGAAACGGTGAGCCATCCTATCTTATTGTGCTCTGGCCGTCCCTCCTGCAGGGGGGAGAGAGTCAGTGGCCAGGCACGCGACGAGAACGAGAGAGAGAGAGAGAGAGAGAGAGAGAGAGAGAGAGAGAGAGAGAGAGAGAGAGAGAGAGAGAGAGAGAGAGAGAGAGAGAGAGAGAGAGAGAGAGAGAGAGAGAGAGAGAGAGAGTATCATGAGAAAGAAGAACCACTAGACCACAGAAGCCTTGCTGCACGTGGGCCAATGAACATATTCACAATAAACACTATCATTACTTCTGGTCAGGACAAATGGAGCGGCAAGAACGTAATGAACTGTGTTGGCTGTGCATGGAGGCAACCACTGGCGGAGGAACGTACCACACACACACACACACACACACACACACACACACACACAACAATGGCTTTATTTAGACCAGTGTGTGTGTGTGTGTGTGTGTGTGTGTGTGTGTGTGTGTGTGTGTGTGCTCACCCGCGTAGTTATGATCTCCGGAATACGAAGAAAAAAGGCAACTAACCGCGTGTTGTTTTTCGAGTCAAAATGTTTGTGTTCAGATGCAATAAGACGCGTCCCTTGTAATAGCGGTTTGGTTTCGTTGTTGGGGTTATTGTTGTTGTTGTCGTCGTCGTGGCATTAAGACGAGACCACCTCCATCCTCCATCCCCTCTCTCTCTCTCTCTCTCTCTCTCTCTCTCTCTCTCTCTCTGATTGCCGTGTCCATTCAAGTCAATTACATAGTCAGTTCACTCTAATCAGAAGCTTAGGATATTGAAAGTGATGGTTTTTAGTTGGTTTACTTTATTAATAAGAAAAATGGCAGCATATTTGTCTTCCACTACAGTACAATCATATAAAAAATTACTAATGGTATAGATTGTATAAATGTTAGTTTTTTTTTTTTTTTTTTTAGTAGCAGCACATGTATATACACAAGGCAACTTGTTTATAAGTGGCTAAAGTTGCCTTTTTTTCACATTTCTTTTGTCATCATTATTTTTGTGGGTTGCACTCACACACTTGATCCTCAATGTGTTCAATTCATAGATTTCATAAGTTACTATTTGTAACTTATGAAATCTATGAAGATTTTTTTTTTATCTTTCATAATTTTTTTCATTTTTTTCTGATTTTCTGATTTCATTTCAATTTAGTTTTTGAGTGGAGTATCTCTTAGTTGTCTCTTCGTTAAAAGATGCAGTTTTGCATTTTTTTTTAAGATTTTTTACTTTTTTTTGTCATTTTCAGGATTTTACGCACAATGTTTTTTTTTCATTACGTTGTGTTTTTTTTCTACCTTTTTGTCATCATTTATTATCCGTTATAATTATTTTCTGGGTTTTGACTTTATTTTGTTATTTATATTTCGTTATTTTATTTTATTTTGATTTTTTTTGCCATTTTAATTTTTATTATTTTCTGCTTTTTGCTTTTCCTCATTTTTTTGTCATTTCCTGGCTATTTTTTTACTTTTTCTTTATGCTTCTTCATTCACTAAGATTTTTTACTTATTACTATTTTCTTTTAATATTTTTTCTGACTTTTTTACCATTTTTTGGCTTTATTTCTTTTTGTCATTATTTTCTAGCTTTTATACTTTTCTTTGTCACTATTTTCTAGATTTTTAATTATTTGTTATAGAAATTTTCATTTTTTTTTACTTTTTATTGATATTGATTATTTTAATGTTTTGTAGTTGTTTTATGTTTTTTACTATTTTTCTTATATTTTCTCTTTTTTGTAATTCCTTTTTCCTTTTTTTTCACAATTTTCTGGCTCTTTACTTTTTTATTATTTTTTTTCTTATACTTACAATTTGCTTTTTTTTACTATTTTATTTTCATTATTTTAATCTTTTGTAATTCTTTTATGTTTTTTTTTCTTACTCTTCTGCTTATCTTTCTTATTTTATTGTAATTATTTTTTTTTTTACTTTTCTCATGTTTGTTATTATTTTGTCTTCACTTTCTCATTATTTTGTGGAATATTTTTTACATTTTTTGTCATTATTTTCTTCCATTTTCACTCTTATCACTTTTGTCACTTTTTGTCCCTTTCGTCATTTTCTTTTATTTTTGTCATATTTTTTACTTTATCAATATTTTATGCTTTTTTACTTTTTTTGTCATTTTCTGCCTTTTTATTTTTTAGTCATTCTGTTCTGGGTTTTTAGTTTTTGTAATTATTTTCACTTTTTTACTTTTTTGTCATTATCTTGCGGGTTTTTTTCTATTTTTGTCGCTATTTTTCACTTTTTGTCGCTATTTTGTTTAGTTTCCTTTCTTGTCAATATTTTATTTTTTTTTTACTTTTTTTTTCATTATTTATCTTTTTTTTCATTTTTGTCATTTATTTTTTTGTTCTAATTATTTTCTGGATTTCCACTTTTGTCATTTCTTTATTGATGTTTTGTCATTATTTTTTTGGTTTATTTTACTTTTTTGCTATTATTTTCATTTTTTGTCATTATTATTTTTTACTTTTTTCATTATTATTTTCTTATTATTTTCATTTTTTTTTCTTTTTTATTATTATTTTTTTATTATTTTTTTTTTTACTTTTCTTCATTATTTTTTTTTATTATTTTCTCTTACTTTTTCATTATTATTTTTTTTTACTTTTTTCATTATTATTATTTTTTTAATTTTCATTATTACTTTTTTTAACCTTTTATCATTATTATAATTTTTTTTATACTTTTTTCATTATTATTTTTACTTTTTTTCATTTTTTTTTGTTTTCTGTTATTTTTTTACTTTTTGTTTTATTATTTTTTTTTACTTTTCATCATTATTTTAGTTTTTAATTATCCTTACTATTTTTTTCATTATTTTCAGCTTTTTTTTTTTATTTTAGTCAATGGTTTCTTGTCATCATTTTCTGCTTTTATTTTTTTCACTACTTTCTGGCTTTTTTCAAAATTGTTTTCTCATTATTTTCTGACTTATTTTTTTATCATTATTTTATGGGTTTTTTTTTTACTTTGATGTCTTTCTTTCTTTTTTATATTTTTTTCTCACTATTTTTTCATTATTTTTTGTTTTTATTACTTTTGTTATTTTCTGGATTTTTTTTTACTTATCTTCCTTTTCCTCATTATTATTTTTTTTTTTTACTTTTTCGGTATTATTTTCTGTTTCTGGTCACCATTTTTTGGCTTTTTTATATTTCTAATTACTTGCCATAATATTCTGCCTTCTTTACTTCAACACTATTTCCATAATTTTGTAAACTTTTTTTTATTTTTGGTAATTTTTGTTTCATTTTTTTCACATTTTTTTTTTATTTTGTCATTATTTTTTTTTTACTTTTCCCATTATGATTTTTTTTTCTTTTTCTCATCATTTTGTGGCTTCCTCTCAGAATCTAGTTTTTCGGTGGTGAGTCACGTGATTACATCATTAAAAGATACTATTTTTCTTCCTTTTTATTCAATGTTTTCCGTTTTCCAAACGCAGTCTTCTTTCTCAGTGGACTAATAATTAAGTCAGACTTCTTAAGTTACGGTACAGTATTTTGTTTGTTTTTTAATATTTTTTATCATTATTTTTCCTTACTTCTTGTTTTCTTAGTGGAGAGTCACTTAATTAATTTGTTTCCTCGTTAAGATTTTTTTTCTATTTTTTCCTTGTTTTTATTTGTGCCATTGTTCTTTTGTTTCCTCTCACTGTTAATAGCCGTATTTCACCAGTTTTCCTCCCACTATCAATGGCTGTTTCACCAATACTGGATAGAATTTTTCTTTTCTTTGTTTTTTGTCGTTGTTTTGGTTTTCACAATCTTGATCCTCAGCAAGTTAACACTCAAATCGTAGCATTCTAAAATAACTTGTATAAAGATTTTTTTGGTGGATTTTTATTTTTTTTATATTTTGTCATCGTTTTCTGATTTGCTCTCACTCAAAATATTTAGGCATCTTATTTAATGAAGATACTTTAATTACTTTTTTTTTCTATTAATTTCTGGTTTCAACGGCGGATTGACAGTCGATTAATATACTTCATAGGTTATGAGAGCAAAGACTTTCTTGTTACTTTTATTTTACTTTATCTTTTTTATCTTTTAATTTCTTTTACGTCATTATTTTTCATTTAGTGTCACGAATGTTCTTGTTCCTCGCTGAAGAATCACTCAGTTGTTTCGTCAATAACAGATAGATTAATATTTCTTTTTTTCTTTGCAAATTTTAAGCGCTTTATTTTTTTGTTATTAATTTCTGGATTTCACTCACCACCTTGTTCCTCAGTGGAATCACTTAGTGTTCTTGCTCCTTAATTAATGGATGAAAAACTTCTTTTTGGTCTAATTTCGGGTTTGGATTGACAAGCATGTTCCTCAGTAAAGACTCAGTGCTTAGGCTTCTTAATCCATAGTTAGAAAGCTTACTTTGTTTTTGTACTTTCTTTTTCCCCAATTTTCTCGGTTGCACTGACTAGGATGGTCCTCAGTGCGAGTGACTCAGTGTTTAGCGGCTTGCGACCGGTGATGGAGGCTCTGCGCACTAGTCCGCCCTTTCTTCTGTTTCTGTGAACGCAGCCGAGCCTTAAGGGCAGCCACCTCTCGGGCCCATTTCACTCGCGCGGGGCCTGAGGGTGGCGGCTGTGATTCCAGTACCTTCAAATCCAGATCAGGTTTATAATCAGTAGGTAGGCTGTAATGGGTGTCGATCTTACAGCGGACGGATTTCAGATTTATTTTGTTGTAGCGCTTTTTCTTCTCTCCTGACATTTGATTGTTTCTTTTCAGCTGGCGGACATAACGGTAATGGCTACACGAGAACGTCTTCTTTCTTAACTCCAGTTCCTTCTTTACCTTCATTCTCGCCGTCATGTTCTTCACCGGTGTTGGTGGGGAGCCCTTCCACCACCTCCACTTGCTGCTTACATTGGCCATCGCGGTGTTCTTGTGGCGGCAAGTCATTACCTTCTTTTTCAAATGTTGATCCTTCCCTATATTCTTCCGCGTCGTCATTTTTTCCACCGGTGATGTTGTCTTCACATTGCCAAGCGACACACTCTCTCTCTTCTTTCTTAAAAGCATTGCTTTCCGTATCTTCTCTCTCCTTGTACTGTTCTTCACGATGACTTTGGTTAAAGACAAAAGTTTGGTTATAGAGGGAAGGTTAACTTTCTCAATAACGTCTTGTTTCTCAGCTTCCTTCTCAAAATTCTGTCCCTCTTTAATTTCCTTATCTGCATTGTCTTTCTCAGGAGAGGTACTTTTCACATCTTCAACAACCACTTCCTTCTTTCCAGTGTCATGCGCATCATAGTCTTCCGAAACACTAGTCTCCTTTCCTTCAAGAGTATTAGCTTCCTCGCCTTCATGATATTCATCGTCTTTTTCCTGAACTAGCTGCATTTCACTCATTTTTGCTGGTTTCATTTCCTTCTCGGTAACTTTTTGTTTCTCAGTATCTTCTTTCTCTTCCTCATCTGTCTTCTCTGTTTTTGTAGGGACGCTTTCCACATCTTCGGTGTCTCCTTCAGTCTCTTCAGACTCATTTTTATCATATTCTTCCCAAACTGCGCTCTTCTCTTCTGCTGGATTCTTTTGGACACTTTCCGCGTTTTCATTGTGTTTTTCGTGAACTAGCTGTACTTCACTCATTGTTCCTGATTCTTTCTTCATCTCTGTATGATTTTGTTCCTCTGTATCTCCTTTGTCTTTCTTATTAGTCGTATTTTCATCAGCATTATTCTTTGTCTCGCATGGAATGTCTTTCTTGTGTATTTCCTGAACCTGAATGATCTGGTTTTCTTTGTTTGTTTCTTTAGGCTTCATAGACGCCTGCTTATCGCGACGGACGGTACGAGGTGCGCTGCGCTGCTGTTGGCGTGCAGCAGGAGCGTCTTTGTTGAATGACCGCACGTTCTTGGTTTGCATGGGGATTACTGGCGGCAACTTTACAATTTCTGGAGTTGTTATGATGTTAACGGGTTTATCTTTCTTCTTAAAACTGTTGAACAAGGAAGTCGCGTAGTCGATCTTTACTTGGTTTTCGTCATCCCCGCGTTTAGCGCACTCGTACTTATCGTTCTCTTGTAACGGCTTATTTTTCTGTTTCTCAGCGGCATCGGTCTCGTCGCCGCCTGAAGCCGCTTGGTCCTTTTGAACAATTTTGAAGCTGGTTTCCGTGACATAAAGAACGAACTTTTCTGAATTTCGGTTCTCCATCTCTTGAAGGAAGGTTGCCAGGCGGCCAAAGAGGACAACCTTCTTTCCGCGCCGCTGCTTGATGGAGACCTTGACGGCCGTCTTGCCTGGCGTCCAGTATTCGCGGAAAACCATGCCGTCCATGTACATCACAGTCTCCAGAGACGTGTACTTCTGGAGACTGGGTTCTTCTTTATGCGGTTTGAAAAAGAATTTGGCTACCTTCTTGAAGCGAGGCCCTCGTGGCCAGCAACAGCAGAAGAAAGATTTCGCGTCGGGATCTCCCATGGATACTTTGACAGTGCGTGGGGGGCCGCGGAGAATGTCGCCATTCTCCACGACACACTCCCCACGCATGTATGTGCTGAAGGAGCGTCTACCATCCATCCTGTCTCCTGTCATCTGACAGACTGAATGTCCCACTAGGGTACACTAGTATTTAGGATACCTGAGGTGCTTGGAAAATGCTTCACACTGGAGAGTTTGGAGTTGTGAAGCAATGCACACAGTGTTGCCGCCTTGCAGAGCACCGTCTTTAGGGTTCACAGGCAGGGATGCACGTGCACCACGAATAGGGTGTTGGGGCTCGGGAGGTGATCCTGCACTGGCAACTGTGATCGGGCGCGACCAATAGGAAACTTGAGCTGCATTGCAACAGCCAATCACAAACCACCTTTTATTATTATTATTATTATTATTATTATTATTATTATTATTATTATTATATAATAATAATAATAATAATAATAATAATAATAATAATAATAATTATTATTATTATTATTATTATCCCTCCACCTCCATGACTGTTCATCCAAATTATTCTCTACCTGTAAATACCAAACTTGCGTCACCTAATCTGGACACCACCCGCTAACTCTTGCCTAACGGGAACCTCGCAGCATGGGAGGGGGAGAGGAAGGGCAGAGGTTATTACAAGGCCTTGGAAACACACAGGGCGGGTCAGGTTAGGTATTATCTGCGCTCACTAAAGTTCACGTGAAGTCAAAGAAGTGTGTGTGTGTGTGTGTGTGTGTGTGTGTGTGTGTGTGTGTGTGTGTGTGTGTGTGTGTGTGTGTGTGTGTGTGTGTGTGTGTGTGTGTGTGTGATTTTTTTTTTACTATTGTATGGTGTATTTTTAAGCCTCTCTCTCTCTCTCTCTCTCTCTCTCTCTCTCTCTCTCTCTCTCTCTCTCTCTCTCTCTCTCTCTCTCTCTCTCCCTAGCATTTAACGCAAGCGGATTCTCTTGTGTGAAATGTTGTATGGTTGTATGTTACGAGAATTTATTTACACACACACACACACACACACACACACACACACACACAGGAGGCACATATGGTGAGTCAACAACAAATATGCTAAAAAGAACAAAAACAATCATACAAACATTTATATTCGAAAAGGGAAAGCAATACAACTAAAAAAAAAAACAATACAAAGATAAATGTACAAAGACACACAGAAAACAGCAATGGAGAGACAACAGGTACGTAGGAGGACAAATTTGTATAGATGGGGAGATAAGAGGGGAGGGGAGAGGACAGGAGAGAAGAGGGGAAGAGAGGAAAGGAAAGGAGAGGAGAGGAGAGGAAAGGAGAAGAGAGGAGAAGAGAGGCTAAGAGAGAAGAGAAGCGAGTTAGGACTGAAGTGAAACGAAGTGAAATAAAATGAGAAGAGGGAGAGAAGAGAAGAAAGGACAAAAAGAGAGATAAAAATTAAAGTTGAAGAGAAATGAGGAGACAAGATAAAGGAAAAGAAATGGAGATGAAAGCAGCATAGGAGAAATGAGAAGAGAAGAGAGGAGAAATAAGAAAAGACGAAAATACCAGAGAAAAGGAGAAAAAAAAATCTGAAATGACGATACGTGAAAGAAGATAAGAGAAGAGATGAGATGATGAAACAAGCATAGGTAAAAATAGCAGAGATAAAGAAAGAGAAACAGAAGAGAACAAAGGACACTTACTATCAACACACACACACACACACACACACACACACACACACACACACACACACACTTCCCCTTAGCCAGGCGCAGAAGGGCGCGCGATATCAACTTGCCTAACCGGAACCTGAAGCTGCTGCTGATACCGAGGCGCCGCAGGTGTGATAATGACAGGTGTAGTGGTGAGGGACGCGACACTGGCGAATCATTAGGTGGTGGCGCGGAATGTAGCGAGGTAGAGCAGCGGTAACAGTGCTTGAAGTCCAGTAAATGAGACGCCAGTGTGTGTGTGTGTGTGTGTGTGTGTGTGTGTGTGTGTGTTTAATGGGCCGTGAATAGTATGCATATTACTATTCGTTCGTGTTGATTTGACTTTGTTAATTTGTAATGTGTGTTTCTTGTGTTTCGTGTGAATTCTAATTTGTTGTCGGTATCTATCTATTTATGTATCTACCTATCTATCTATCTATCTATCTATCTATCTATGAATCTGATAGAAAGCATTCATGTGATGAGCAGAGAGAGAGAGAGAGAGAGAGAGAGAGAGAGAGAGAGAGAGAGAGAGAGAGAGTCTGTCGTCCCACATCTGCCTCTCATTCCAAAGTTATCTGCGTAAAGTTCTTTCATTAGGGTTTATTTTACGCCTCCGTGCTCCTTTTTCCTTCCATACAATGCGGCCGTGAAGAGGAGATAGAGAACATGAAGTGGAGGGAAGTCGATGAAAAAGGAAGAATAGAAAAAGTTAGGAGAGGAGAGGAGAGAAGAGAAGAGGAGAGGAGAGGAAAGGATAAGGAGGAGGAGGAAGAGGAGAAAGAGGATAAAGAAGGGAATATGAAGTGGTGTACTAGGAGTGAAGGAGAGAAAAATAAATAAAGAGCGAATAGAAGGTAGATGAAATGATAAAAGGAGGGAAAGGAATGTAATAATGATGAAGTTGATATTAGTGGTTGTGATGGTGATGATGGTAACTTGATAGACACTCGTGGTGGTGGTGTTAATGGTTGTGATGATGTATGTGGTGGTGTATTGCTGTTTGTGGTAGGACTTCAGGTGGTGGTGGTGGTGGTGGTGGTGGTGGTGGTTCTGGTGTTGGTGGATGGTAACTGTTGGGAATAAAGAGACCAGAAATGAAATCCAAATATTTACGAACAATATTGGTACATGAGAGAGAGAGAGAGAGAGAGAGAGAGAGAGAGAGAGAGAGAGAGAGAGAGAGAGAGAGAGAGAGAGAGAGAGAGAGAGAGAGAGAGAGAGCTAAAAGTCGAGGGTAGGGTGCTATAATTGGCTTTCATTTCACTTCAAACACTCATTTACGCAAGAGTCCGCCAATTAAAGAGGAGTCTCCCGCCACGAGTAAAAACACCGCGTGGCTGGAAATCTATCACCTGTGCACTGGAAAGACAAAGGTGCGAAAAAAAAGTGCAAGAACCTGAAATGGAAGCAGTTATCGTACTTACAAATTAATGAAACAAAAAAAAGATAAAATAAAAGACTATTCAGTTTCAATAAATGGAATATGAAGTTATGAAAAGAAAATAATAAATGATTGCCTAAAATTATTGCGCTACTTCTATAAGAATTAATTAAACAGAAAGGATGAAACAAAAAGACAATTCAGTTTCGGTAATTGGATACGAAGTCATGAAAAGAGAATGGTTAGCGATTGTGTAAACCATTGCTAAGGTAAGTTTACCACACCCCAATACAAATTAATCAAGCTGAGAAGGTAAAACAAAAGACGATTCAGTTTCTGTAAATCACATGTAAAATTCCGAAGAGAAAAAGGAATAAATAATAAAGTAATGATGCCGCTAAGATTGCCCAACTCCAATACCAATTAATCACACAAAAATATAGGAAAAGATTAACTTAAATGTGAAATTCTGAGAAGAAAATTAACAAATGATAGTCTAAAAATATGGCTGCGTCTGCCCTACCACAACACTTTATAATACATTAATACGGTAAGAAATTATACATGGACTTGAAGAGGAACACTTAAAGAAAGATAGATAGGCAAGGCTTGGATAAAGCA
The DNA here is from genome assembly GCF_035594125.1 of Scylla paramamosain. Classification (NCBI taxonomy): domain Eukaryota; kingdom Metazoa; phylum Arthropoda; class Malacostraca; order Decapoda; family Portunidae; genus Scylla; species Scylla paramamosain. The sequence goes on along the minus strand of NW_026973688.1, from coordinate 664,507 downwards.
CCGAATACAACAATACGTATGGCGTCTCCTCGGTCATCCTTTCAAAACTGCAAACACTGATGACAACTGCGCAGTTTCATACACGACAAAAATGTTTTCGAATCATTAATCTCTCCTGCATTGCCTGATGAAGGGAGCTGCGGGAAAAACTGTACTGCAATACTTTTACGCATTTTACAATCGCATGTGTTCGGCATTTCAGGAGTACAAATATTGGCACAAAGCCTCTGCGGGGGGTACGTGTATGGATTAAAAAATAGATGCAATTGCAAAAATGTTTGTAAATGGTGAAAAGAGCGCGTTTTCTTTCATGAATATACATATTTCAGACGGAAATATTTTGTAGATACGCTTTTAGTTGAAGGTAAAGTCTGAAACTTACTTCAGTAACTGGCACGACTAAGGGATCAACACGCGCCGCATCACTGACAACAGCAGCAGCTATTCCCTCCTGTGACTCCCGGTGGGCCCCAATCCAGACGTCCTTGGCATTCCAAAAAGTGTCGGCAGAATATATGAACAGACCTCGGCAGAATATATGAACAGACCTCGAGGGCTTGTCCTTGGTCTTTAGTTGTCTCTTACAAATAATGAGCATGATCGAACCCCAGGGAGGAGTGGCACTTATACCTCGTGATTCATGTCCTGCACGCGAGCACGGGTTGGCGGCCTGAGGTATGCAGCATTACGTTATGATTGGTCGCACGGAACAATACCTGAATTGATAAGTTGCCTCTCCGCTAATATCTGTGATTATGCGAGGGCAAGCATTATCGAAGGGTTTATTTCTCTTCCCTAGGTTGTTCTTCAGTGTCTGTCACGCAACAGCAAGGCACGGCAAGGCACATAGACGGACTGAGTCTCCTGTTCTTTGTCATGTGGCACACATATCGACAACGGCAAGTGGTGCTGAGCGAAGAGTTTTTATCCTAACTCAGCACCGTAGCTTCCCCGTGTGTACAGCCCCGAGACTAACACCTCTAAGAAGCTACGAACTGGACACCAATTGCTGGAAATCCGTCGACAAGTTAACATGCCAAAGTCTCGTTCGTTATCTAAATTAACCACATAAATCGTTCCACTAACTAGAAACAGCCATGCACCACCCAACGAATCGAGGAAGAGCTCTCAATCTGTTAGGGCCTGGCGCGGCTCTTCCTGGGTCTGTGAGGTGAATGCAGCCCAATGGCCGCCCGAGTTACGTCCACACTGGAAGAATGGAACAGCAGCTGGTGCCGTCTTTAGTTATTACAGTGATTATACCCCCTGCGGCTACCCGAGTTACGTCCACAGAGGATGCATGGAGCAGCAGCTGGTGGCATATATAGTTATTACAGTGATTACACCCCCTGTGAAAGAATGAAGCCGCAGCTGGAGGTGTCTATAATTATTCTCCTTAAGGCAGGAATCCTCGCTCCCTCCTGACTGATAGAGGAACGACTGCGCTGAATACCTTAATGCACCTAAGGAAATTATGGAGATTTCAAGAAAAAAAAAAAATCACGTTTGCGTGGCGTGTGCACATAAACACACACACACACACACACGAGCAAGCACAGCAAGCACAGCCCAGCATACACGAACAGTCTCCCGCCGGCGGAACATGCAATCATCACGAGCGGACGGAGAGCAAAACCCCTTCCCTCCCCGCCTCGCCACGCCGTTTTTAAATATCCATCCGAATGTAAATCACACCGGCAGCAGGACGCGCCAATATTCATGGCTACTGCAGTGACGGAGAGGCGTGCACCACCTCACGGAGACTGCGCCGCCACGACAACTGAATAAATAAGCAAATAAATATATACATAGATAATGAGACCTTGAGATTACGTATATAAATGCATAGTTTCCACCTGTTATTATCTTTATCTGTTCTTAGAGACGTAATATGCTCAGTCATTTTTTATTCTTTATGATGTTTTTTTTTTTTTTTAGACAGACACATATTCTCTCTCTCTCTCTCTCTCTCTCTCTCTCTCTCTCTCTCTCTCTCTCTCTCTCTCTTTCTCTCTCTCTCTTTCTCTCTCTCTCTTGCCCTCCCAATTCAGTGATTTAATTTCAGCCAGGCCAAAATATCTCTCACAACAATTGCTGACAGACAGTTTTAGTTGATAGGTCCTGGCGGTCTCTGCTTCATACTTCCATAATTTTCTATTACCCAGCAGCCTCCTACTTGCCCTCCTCTCCCAGCTGGAAGTGACGCGAGTATTGTAGAATCAGTTCACAGAAGTCGCGGTGCCTTTCATTCAAGTAACTGTGCATTCTGTCCTCGTGGAAGTTGTAATATCATCCGTGTCTTACCTTTATGTTTTCTGTTATTTTTCTTGTTATTTTTCACTTGTTCCTGTCTCATACTTTTTTTTTTCTATCTTAGCCACGTTTTCCTCTCTCTGGTCTTCGTCTGGTCATCTTTTTCTTAGGTTGTCTAGTGTTTGTCTTCTGCTTTTCAATCTCTTCTTTGTTTTATTTATAGTCCTCCTCCTCCTTATGTTTGGGTTTTGTATGGTTGTCTTCTTGTTCTTTGTTAAGTTGTGTTCCTTCTTGGGTCCTCGTCCTTCATATTCGCCTTGTTTATTATCTTTCTCCTCCTGTTTAAGTTTCGTCTGGTTTTCCTTTTGTTCCTTGGTTACTAATTTTCGTCTCCTACCTTTCATTCTCCTCTGCTTTATTTAGTCTTACTACTGCTCACTAGTGCCAGGAATCCCTCTCTACCTCTGACTCAAGGATCGAGACGCGGGCAGACGAACATTTTCCACAAAGGAGATTAACAAACAAGAAACACGCCTATGAGAAGGAAAATTGGCCAACAAACTAGATTAGAATGGAAAATTGAAGTGAAAAAAAAAGACATGGGGAGAGAGAAAGACAATGAGACAGAGAGGAAAGGGAGGAAGATGGGGAGGAAGAGAACGAGGAAAGGAGGGAGGAAGGAAGCTGATTGCGGTCTGCTGCATCAAAAGCTCTCAATTTGTCATCCTCAATGGGATAATACCCGAGTTTAATTGTTTCCCTCTCGGCACGAATGCTGTAGACAGGGCGGCATGCTGCTCTCGTAGGGAATGGCAGCGGAATGGGAGAGGACGGGGAGTGGGGGGGACAGACTGCTTGGGTTGTCTGGGAAATGGAGGAGTGTGGAGTGCAAGGTGGAGTTTGGCAGGGAGTGGAATGTTATTGGGGAGAAAGTAAGAAGGACAGGAGGTTAAGATCTTGGTTGCAGAGGGTGGAAGTGAAAAAGGTGATAGGGTGTGGAATGCAAGGTGGAATTTGCATTTACGGAGCAGATTTAGGTGGATAGATGGAAAGAAGACTGATGGTGTGGAGTAGAAGTGGAGGTGGGGAGATGAGAGTGAAGCGAAGATGAAGTGAAGTGAAGCGACGATGGGGAGATAGTAGATTGATTGATACAGGAGGAGGAGGTACAGTGTGGAGTGCATGGCAGGGGTGTAATGGGGAGGAGGCAGACAGCTGGAAGGAGAAGGCAGAGTGTGGGGAGGAGGAGGGTCTGGGAAGAGAAATGTAGGCTGAGCATAGTGGTCGGGTAATGGTAAATACATGCACGAACTGTCCTCGTCTCCCCGAAATTGCCCTAATGACCCACTTACTGCCACACAAGCCGCTGCTCATCTCTTCTTATTTCTTGCCTTTTACGCACGCCAAGGAATGCACACCACGAACATTCCACATGAATTTTACACAAGATAAAATAAGATCTTTGGGTCAGCGTGCTAACTATGGTGGATCCCTGTCAGAGAATATATATATACCTGATAAATACAAGAATATACTCGTATATACCACGAGCATGCACGAGTTCATATTATGGTCGCATTTTGAAGTGTTTTACGACATATGGAAACCGTACACACAAACACACACACACACACACACACACACACATACACACACACACACACACACACACACACACAGAAGGACATCAATGCATAATGCATCATATATATTTTTTCTCCTTTATATATAAATATTTTTGCAATCGTTGTTTTGCACTACATGTATTTCACCGACCTTGAACAAATCACAATGTCGGAGCTTAATTATTGCATTTTTACAATAGATTGCAATCGCTGATATTATTATTATTATTATTATTATTATTATTATTATTATCATTATTATTATCATCATCATCATCATCACCATTACCATTATTTTCGCAAACAAGATACCAGTAACTATGAAGGTCGTTTAGGTTACGTTATGGGCACGGCAACAAAACACACACACACACACACACACACACACACACACACACACGTCCAGGTACTATTTCGGTGTATTGGTGTGCTCTGATGTGGCCTAATTAAACCTACGCGGGGAGCCGAATGATCACGTCTCGAAAATGGACACTGCACATCATTACTATCTATTCACGTCAAAACAAGTCCGTCAAACTCTCAAGATTTGTTCAAAGATTATTCGATACACTGGTGAAGCGCTTCGTTAATCATCACCATTAAAACTACAAGATTCTACAGCAGGAAAATGGGCTTCAATGCTTAGAGAGGGAGGGATTAGACAGCGCTCGCTACACTGGTACACCGCCTTAGAAGTACTGTGTTACATTGTCGATACATTTGCACAATTCTTGGCTTACATCACGTGCCTATTCTTTGCGTGTCCGATATGAATTAAGATTATCAAAGTTCCTATAGACATGCACATATAAAGAACGTCTGGCCTTATAGAATGATACGGCTGGGTAAGTTCAGAGGGCGGCCACTGGTTTAATGCATCATATATATGTAAATTGCCTATACTGGGAAATTGATGTACAAATGCACCACTACATCATGCCGCCAGTCCCGCCTGCGACCCCGAGCTGCCAGGATGGTGTTCGTGTGGCGAGGCGAGGCAATTTGTTGAAGGCTACACTGATTAGTTTCTACGTTAAATATCACTTTCATTCACCATACTCTTACTCTCATTTCACTATCCTTTCCATGTTCTTCCCGCTAATTCATTTCAGGCTTCTTCTAGTACGTGCAAGAGGAGGCGTGAAAGTATGTGTGTATCAATAATGCGAGAAAGGAAATGAATCATACATGTTTATCTATCGTGACTGCATTCCAGAGCTTCAAAGATTCCACTCCAAGTGAATCATCTCATTCACTTCACGCTTCCAGAAACATGAAGCGTCTGTGTATCTATGAATACGAGAAAGAAGTGCAACATTTATCACTATATTCATGATGACTTCATTCCGGAGCTTCAACGATTCGACTTCAAGTGAGTCGGCTTCGCATTCCTCCAAAGCTCTGCAGCTTATGAATTGGGGTGGTGGAGACGTGTGGCATCACCGGTGGCTACTCCTGCAGGATGAAGCGTACACCGAGTCGCTGATATACAGAACAGCCAGCAAAGCTTTCTAACTGAACTGACCTCCAAGCAGTAATCGTTGCATGAATGAAAGGAGTCCTTAAATATTATGTAATAAACTTATTACTCACATAGTTGCCACGTGTCTCCACACGCTCTCTCTCTCTCTCTCTCTCTCTCTCTCTCTGAGCAACATGACGTGTCACATATTATAAGATGCGAAAACATATCTTATACTGAGTAAAAACCTTGTATAAACATATACAAAGAGAGAGGAGGAGACGGTGAAAAGAGAGGATTACGTGAAGGAGTGGGAGAAGGGGAGGGGAGGAGGCGAGGGGGAGGAAGACATTGGGGGAGGAGCATAAGCGCGGGAAAATTTATCCTCGACAAAGTGCTATGATTCATTGCCTTCTACATAATATATCGTGTGTACTTCACCAGTAAGGCTTACTGTGGTGCGCGAAGACCGTGTTTGCAGTGTGAGAGAGGATACAAAGGAGGCACAGCTGATATGTAAGCAGCTGATACAGTCATGGCGGGGTGGCGGGGTAGGGAAGGGAATTTCCTGCTACAAGGGCAAGTCTAGTCACTTCATATAAACACTGACCTCCTCTTGTTGCAATGACCACGTGAGGTGTTGGGAGAAGCCAGTGCCAGCCTCAGTACAGAGTTGTGTTCGCTGTGTCAAGGGTTGTGATGTCTTCCTCAGCGCTTCCGCAATGCTCCTAGTGTCCTGAGGCGGCAGCAATCCCATGTTTACTTTTAGTTTGCTCTTCTCTCGTCCAGCAGCTCACACACCTCTTCATCAGAGGCCACACAGTCACCAGACCCACGCACTGCACGCCGCTGCATGCCCTGGCCCATGACGTCAAGTTTGCTGCTGGCGGAGTGATACACCTCCCTGACGGTGAGAAGGTGCCACCTCATCATTACTTTCCTGCATTATTTTAACCTTGTATGTAATTTTTTTTAAAGTCTTGATGGTTTGTGATGAAAGTTAGTGTTGTAATATGATTTATGGTTTTAAAAGTACAATGGATGTACGTATAGTTTAGCAACAGCACCAACGCCTCATCTTAACTATACTACCGCCCTCCGCCCCTCCCTCACTCCCTCCCTCCTCTCGGCTCTGCGTCCGTCCTTGTGTAGTTTTCGTGGCCTTCGTGATGAAGTATAGAAGGTTTTGATAACATTACTCAAGGTTTTAATCATAATAGATCTCAGTACACTTTAAAAATCATCGTCTTTTTATGTATTGTTATGTAGAACTAGCGCTCCCTCCCTCTTTCTGCCAACCCACTCTCCTTCTTTCGTGTCTTCCACCGTGTCTCCCTTTCGTCCACCTTTCCACCACCACATATCCGGCCATCTCCGCACACCATAACGAATCTGACAACGGTATATCTGTGAGCAAGATTTTCTATTCACAGTAAAATATTTTCTAAAGTCAGAGAATCCGTGAAACTACGCGCATTGCATCCTGAATAGTTTAGTAGATACGTATTTGAGGGAAGTCTTTTTGAAACACATGTAATACTCAAGTGAATGTAGATGGACGAACCTTGAAAAATGTATATATTTGTAAGAAACTCGATATTAAACACTGATATAAGTTTGACTATTTCAAACTTAAAGAGGACGAACTCTGGTATGACTTAATTAGGTTAGAAAGGCGAGTACTCCGCCGCCACCAGCGCCACCTCAGCCTCACTACAACTAAATTCGGGAGTTGGAGGCAATGCGTGAATGAAAACTTCTATAACCATGTCGTGTTGCCCGCGTCATCTCCGCCACAGGTGTCTAAAGGGATGCCACTCAATGACCAAGAGGAACACGTAACGAAATGTAAAGGCGGCGGCTAAACTCTGCAAAAATAATGTTCGCAACTTTTCGTCACGACGCACCGCCGGAGGAGCGTCTCAGAATTTTAAAAAAAATAGGTATTAAAGTTCAAAAGTGGTGACGGGCGGTAGTCCCTCGCGACTGAGAGAAAGAGAGAGAGAGAGAGAGAGAGAGAGAGAGAGAGAGAGAGAGAGAGAGAGAGAGAGAGAGAGAGAGAGAGTGTGTGTGTGTGTGTGTGTGTCTACCTGCTGTCCACTTTCCTCCTCGTTACATTTCCAGTACAACACATCCAACCAACACCCGCCCGCGAAAAAAATAAATAAATAAATAAAACTTCAAAATGAGAATCCAATGGCTGTCACGTGTCCTGTCGGCCGGAAGTGCATTACCAGTACACCTTATATTACACTCACTTTCTGCCTGTCCGTCTGTCTGTTAGGCGGAGTTTCTGGTACTCTCTCCCCCTCTCTCTCCTTTCCCCTCTATCTCTCTACTAGCTTAACTTGAAGCTCCCCAAACAAGCGAGGCAGCGCTGGGCAAAGGAACACACAGGCTTCCAGCGTTACACAAGGCTGTGACAATAACATCCGCGAGCCTCGTGTGTGTACCTGAGGGAAGGGCGAGGCTCTGAGAGGCGAGGGGCGAGGAGGGACTACATGCGGATACAATTGCAAAACATCTATTAAGGATGTGCTGGTGTAGGAGAAGGGAATCTGGTACTGTTGTGTGTACATATAAAGAATGAACAGTGTGTGTGTCTGTGTGTGTGTGTGTGTGTGGACTATGCTGGAAGGGAAAGGCCTGCTTAGGGCTGTTGTTGTGTGCGCTGCTCCCTGTAGGCGTCCCTTCAATGGCCAAGAGACTGCGGTGACCTTTCCTTGAAGAATGATTGGTGTACAGAAGGAAGTGGACGCTGGAGTGCACGTGACAGGCGGCGGCGCAGGGAAGGCTGCACAAACAGTACATAACACAATCTATTCTTCCACATAAGAGCTGTGTCAAGGTGTACTTACATGGCGTATACAAGTTGGATGATACATACCAGTAGTGTATTATTATATTAGATTAGATAAGCACCAGTAACAGATCCATACATTTGTTATGAATGTTTCTATTTATATCTACTGTATATATACATATAGTTGCCCAATGTTCCCTCAGAGAGAGAGAGAGAGAGAGAGAGAGAGAGAGAGAGAGAGAGAGAGAGAGAGAGAGAGAGAGAGAGAGAGAGAGAGAGAGAGAGAGAGAGAGAGAGAGAGAGAGAGATGAAAAGGCAAAGGTGTACATTTCAGTTAGAAAGAATGGAATGGAAATACAAGCACATTTTTACAGCTCGTCACTGGGATAAAGGAATGAATGTAATAACAAGTAAATAAGTAAATAATATTACACGCTATGCTATTTTGAAAACATTTTTGGTTGAAATATTTGCCTCACCTCCTATGAAGCGGACTCACTTTATTCTCTATTACAGCATTTGCTTGTGACTCATTCCTCTCCAGCAACAGTACAGTAATTCTTCAGAAAGATATGCAAAATACATTGTCACTTAAGTTTTGAAACGAATGTCTCTCATTATCATCTGGTGATATTCTTTTTTTTTCTCTAAGGACATTCATCAATATTAACTTTTCTATGATTTTAAAGCTTCTGTTAAATCTCCATAGATTCTAGTGATATACAGTATGATTTCGCTCATGTCGTGAAAATATTTCAATAACCGATCGATACTGACGTAACCTTGCTGCAGGAATATTTAACCAGTAGGGGTTTTAATGACGTAATCGATGCTACATTCTGACGGTAACATAATACCAGGCGACTGCTACGATTTGGGGCGATGTGTTACACTCCATCTGAGCGGCATCGTTTCGGGGCTGGACATTATTCCCTGTCGACAAGTTGTTCCGGAGTTCAAAGCATTTTTTCATGATGGACGCTGTCAGAGGTAGCACACGCCACGCACACACCGGCACACACCGTGATACACCACTGTGGCTGAGCTCACTGGTGCAGCACAACACACACACACTCATACATACACACACACACACACACACTCACACATGGGGTACATTTACAGCTGAATAGACAGATGATACAAACGCACACAATGTAACTTTGCCTATAGTGTTGCTTTTTGTTATCATTGAGGCTGCTACTATCCACTACTACTACTACTACTACTACTACTACTACTACTACTGCTACTACTGCTTAAACCGCTCCGTACGTACTAATACTCCTGCTATTACTTCCACTATTACTGGATTTAGCGGGGGTAGCGCTGCCAGGTCGCCATCTACTTCATTCTATTCACGAAGCGTCGTAAATTCTGGCGACACTTATTGGATTCCTAGGGTTGTCAGGACGCGCGGGGTTGTCACTCGTCCGTGGCGGGAAGTGTTCCAATATCGAAAAGATTTGCCTTAAGGGGAAGCGTTACGAAGATGGAGTAACCCCAAGCATCTCAGATTCAGTGCTGCAAGAGGAGGAGGAAGAGGAGGAGGAGGAGGAAGAGGAAGAGGAGGAGGAGGAGGAGGAGAAGAAGAACCATAACAACAACGATAACGAAAAGGAAAGATGACATGCGTAATACAAGACACGCCCAAACCTGTATATAGGATTATGAATATATGAGCAGCCTACATAAGATTGAATACGATTTCTTCCACGTCTTCTGAAGTGTTACCAATATTTTACTATGACTTGAAACTCTTCCCTGCATATCCTCTTTTCAAATTTGTTGTGGTGCACAGAGGTGTCTGGATATGCGGCGGTGGGAAGGCGTAGGGAAGAGACGGTTGAAGGAAGGAGGGACGAAAGGAGGAAAGGAGAGAGGGAGGGGCGGAGGCAAGTAGTATAGTTACGATGAGGTAGTGATGTTACTAAACTATACGTACATCCACTGTCCTTATAAACCCTTAAAATTATGCTATGATAACACTGTAAGTTTCATCAGAAACCATCACAGATTAAAAAAATCACATATAAGGATAAAACAATGCAGGAAATGAATGATGAGGTGGCACCGTCTCACCGTCGGGGAGGTGTGTCTCTCCGCCAGCAGCAAACTTGACGTCACTACTTGGCGCGCGAAGGTCCAATGTGGGACCGTTTGGTTACTGCTTGTAATTTGAAAACACAACCCGTGAGCAGTAGCCAGGGCGTGCAGCGGCGTGCAGTGCGTGGGTATGGTGACTGTGTGGCCTCTGATGTGCAGGTGTGTGAGATGCTGGACGAGAGAAGAGCAAACGAAAAGTAAACATGGGATTGCTGCCGCCTCAGGACACTAGGAGCATTGCAGAAGCGCTGAGGAAGATAACACAACTCTTGACGCAGCGAACACAACTCTGTACTGAGGCAGGCAGTGGCTTCTCCCAACACCTCACGTGGTCATCACAACAAGGTTAGTCTTACTATGATATTAGTTTTGCCTTTGTAGCGGCGAGCCGTATGTCCACCCAGAGACCAGATCAAAGGTGTCAATGTTACTTTTTTCTTACACGCTGCAAACACACAGTAATCCTGCACTAGGGTAGCCCTTAGTGGTGAAGCAAAAGGCGATCCCTTACCATGAACACAATAGATCGTGACATACTTGTTGTGGAGGATCAATTTCCCCGCTATACACTCCCCCCCCCATCTCCCTCTCCTCCGTCCCTCCCTCGCCTGTCACTCCATCCTCCGTCTTTTTTTTTTTTTTTTTTTTTTATGTAGGAAGGACACTGGCCAAGGGCAACAAAAATCCAATAAAAAAAATGCCCACTGAAATGCCAGTCCCCCAAAAGGGTCAAAGCAGTGGTCAAAAATTGGTGGATAAGTGTCTTGAAACCTCCCTCTTGAAGGAATTCAAGTCATAGGAAGGTGGAAATACAGAAGCAGGCAAGGAGTTCCAGAGTTTACCAGAGAAAGGGATGAATGATTGAGAATACTGGTTAACTCTTGCGTTAGAGAGGTGGACAGAATAGGAGTGAGAGAAAGAAGAAAGTCTTGTGCAGCGAGGCCGCGGGAGGAGGGGAGGCATGCAGTTAGCAAGATCAGAAGAGCAGTTGGCATGAAAATAGCGGTAGAAGACAGCTAGATATGCAACATTGCGGCGGTGAGAGAGGGGCTGAAGACAGTCAGTTAGAGGAGAGGAGTTGATGAGACGAAAAGCTTTTGATTCCACCCTGTCTAGAACAGCAGTATGAGTGGAACCCCCCCAGACATGTGAAGCATACTCCATACATGGACGGATAAGGCCCTTGTACAGAGTTAGCAGCTGGGGGGGTGAGAAAAACTGGCGGAGACGTCTCAGAACACCTAACTTCATAGAAGCTGTTTTAGCTAGAGATGAGATGTGAAGTTTCCAGTTCAGATTATAAGTAAAGGACAGACCGAGGATGTTCAGTGTAGAAGAGAGGGACAGTTGAGTGTCATTGAAGAAGAGGGGATAGTTGTCTGGAAGATTGTGTCGAGTTGATAGATGGAGGAATTGAGTTTTTGAGGCATTGAACAATACCAAGTTTGCTCTGCCCCAATCAGAAATTTTAGAAAGATCAGAAGTCAGGCGTTCTGTGGCTTCCCTGCGTGATATGTTTACCTCCTGAAGGGTTGGACGTCTATGAAAAGACGTGGAAAAGTGCAGGGTGGTATCATCAGCATAGGAGTGGATAGGACAAGAAGTTTGGTTTAGAAGATCATTAATGAATAATAAGAAGAGAGTGGGTGACAGGACAGAACCCTGAGGAACACCACTGTTAATAGATTTAGGAGAAGAACAGTGACCGTCTACCACAGCAGCAATAGAACGGTCAGAAAGGAAACTTGAGATGAAGTTACAGAGAGAAGGATAGAAACCGTAGGAGGGTAGTTTGGAAATCAAAGCTTTGTGCCAGACTCTATCAAAGGCTTTTGATATGTCCAAGGCAACAGCAAAAGTTTCACCAAAGTCTCTAAAAGAGGATGACCAAGACTCAGTAAGGAAAGCCAGAAGATCACCAGTAGAGCGGCCTTGACGGAACCCATACTGGCGATCAGATAGAAGGTTGTGAAGTGATAGATGTTTAAGAATCTTCCTGTTGAGGATAGATTCAAAAACTTTAGATAAGCAGGAAATTAAAGCAATAGGACGGTAGTTTGAGGGATTAGAGCGGTCACCCTTTTTAGGAACAGGTTGAATGTAGGCAAACTTCCAGCAAGAAGGAAAGGTAGATGTTGACAGACAGAGCTGAAAGAGTTTGACTAGGCAAGGTGCAAGCACGGAGGCACAGTTTCGGAGAACAATAGGAGGGACCCCATCAGGTCCATAAGCCTTCCGAGGGTTTAGGCCAGCGAGGGCATGGAAAACATCATTACGAAGAATTTTAATACGTGGCATGAAGTAGTCAGAGGGTGGAGGAGAGGGAGGAACAAGCCCAGAATCGTCCAAGGTAGTGTTTTTAGCAAAGGTTTGAGCAAAGAGTTCAGCTTTAGAAATAGATGTGATAGCAGTGGTGCCATCTGGTTGAAGTAGAGGAGGGAAAGAAGAAGCAAAGTTATTGGAGATATTTTTGGCTAGATGCCAGAAATCACGAGGGGAGTTAGATCTTGAAAGGTTTTGACATTTTCTGTTAATGAAGGAGTTTTTGGCTAGTTGGAGAACAGACTTGGCATGGTTCCGGGCAGAAATATAAAGTGCATGAGATTCTGGTGAAGGAAGGCTTAAGTACCTTTTGTGGGCCACCTCTCTATCATGTATAGCACGAGAACAAGCTGTGTTAAACCAAGGTTTAGAAGGTTTAGGACGAGAAAAAGAGTGAGGAATGTACGCCTCCATGCCAGACACTATCACCTCTGTTATGCGCTCAGCACACAAAGACGGGTCTCTGACACGGAAGCAGTAGTCATTCCAAGGAAAATCAGCAAAATACCTCCTCAGGTCCCCCCAACTAGCAGAGGCAAAACGCCAGAGGCACCTTCGCTTAGGGGGATCCTGAGGAGGGATTGGAGTGATAGGACAAGATAAAGATATGAGATTGTGATCGGAGGAGCCCAACGGAGAAGAAAGGGTGACAGCATAAGCAGAAGGATTAGAGGTCAGGAAAAGGTCAAGAATGTTGGGCGTATCTCCAAGACGGTCAGGAATACGAGTAGGGTGTTGCACCAATTGCTCTAGGTCATGGAGGATAGCAAAGTTGTAGGCTAGTTCACCAGGATGGTCAGTGAAGGGAGAGGAAAGCCAAAGCTGGTGGTGAACATTGAAGTCTCCAAGAATGGAGATCTCTGCAAAAGGGAAGAGGGTCAGAATGTGCTCCACTTTGGAAGTTAAGTAGTCAAAGAATTTCTTATAGTCAGAGGAGTTAGGAGAGAGGTATACAGCACAGATAAATTTAGTATGAGAATGACTCTGTAGTCGTAGCCAGATGGTGGAAAACTCGGAAGATTCAAGAGCGTGGGCACGAGAGCAGGTTAAGTCATTGCGCACATAAACGCAGCATCCAGCTTTGGATCGAAAATGAGGATAGAGAAAGTAGGAGGGAACAGAAAAGGGGCTACTGTCAGTTGCCTCAGACACCTGAGTTTCAGTGAGGAAAAGAAGATGAGGTTTAGAAGAGGAGAGGTGGTGTTCTACAGATTGAAAATTAGATCTTAGACCGCGAATGTTGCAGAAGTTAATGAAGAAAAAGTTGAGGGGGGTGTCAAGACACTTAGGGTCGTCGACGGAAAGGCAGTCCGACCTGGGGACATTTATGGTCCCCTCCCCAGATGGGGACTCCGAGGCTGGTGTAGGAGTCGCCATGATTTTAAAATTTTTTGAGTGAAGGGTGTGTGTGTTATTAGGTGCTTGTAGTTTTGTGTGGAGGAAGAGAGTTGTCTTTAGAGGGCAGGCTGTGACTACCCCCTTGTGTTGTGAGACACAAAGGGAAACGTTCAGTGAGGTCACAGCTGGGTTTAATGATAAGTTCACAGCACCCCCTGAACAGTGCTTTAGACCTCACTGGGAGTAATTATCGTTTCGGCAGGTGTCTACTGCCTCCTCCAATAGAGGAGGCCTCTATTGGGTCTATCCTCTCTCTCCCTCTCTCTCTCTCTCTCTCTCTCTCTCTCTCTCTCTCTCTCTCTCTCTCTCTCTCTCTCTCTCTCTCTCTCAGCAGCAGAAGCAAACTTGTGTCAATAACAATAAGTAATATAATAATGATAATAAAGATAATAATAGTAATAATGATAATAATAATAATAATAATAATAATAATAATAATAATAATAATAATAATAATAATAATAATAATAACAATAATAATATTAATAATAATAATAATAATAACCTTCCCTCCAAAAACTAATAATAATAATAATAATAATAATAATAATAATAATAATAATAATAATAATAACAATAATAATATTAATAATAATAATAATAATAATAACCTTCCCTCCAAAAACTAATATATCCTCCAACATTTCCTCCCGTCTCTGCCTCCACATCTCCCGTCCCTGGACCCATATTCCTTCCCGCCGCTGCCCTCAGATCCCATCCCGTCACTGGCACCAAATATCTTCCCGTCCCGCGCCCTGGATCTCCCGTCGCTAGGCAACATCTCCGATAATTAGCTGGCAGACAGGGCAGCGGGGGCTGAGGAGAGCGAGAGGGAGACAGGCGGCACGGTATGTGTGTGTGTGTGTGTGTGTGTGTGTGTGTGTGTGTGTGTGTGTGTGTGTGTGTGTGTGTGTGTGTTTATTTCTAGTTAGTGTGTGAAGTTCTGTGTGCAACATATTTGACAAGTATATATATATATATATATATATATATATATATATATATATATATATATATATATATATATATATATATATATATATATATATATATATATATATATATATATATATATATATATATATATATATATATATATATATATATATATAATGTAAATATGTATATAATTTGTGTGTATATAGTTATCTAATGTATTACGTGACTTATCTATCTGTCTGTCTATCCGTGTGTGTGTGTGTGTGTGTGTGTGTGTGTGTGTGTGTGTGTGTGTGTGTGTGTGTGTGTGTGTGTGTGTGTGTGTGTGTCGTGGCCTCTCGCTCAGCCATTCCACCTGTCTTTACTTCACTGCAGGATACAGAAATCAAATCGTTATCAGGCAGCACACGAGCCTCAGAATAGAAGTTTTAGTGTTGCGCGGTTTCTATAGTCCACGCCACAACAGCAGCAGCAGCAGCAGCAGCAGCAGCAGCAGCAGCAGCATAAGAACATAAGAACATAAGAAATAAGGGAAGCTTCAAGAAGCGACCAGGCTTTCACGTGGCAGTCCCTGTATGAAACACTCCTACCTATTTTCATCTGTTATCCCCATCCATAAACTTGTCTAATCTTCTCTTAAAGCTCTCTAGTGTCCTAGCACTAACTACATGATTACTGAGTCCGTTCCACTCATCTACCACTCTATTTGAGAACCAATTTTTTGATTACTGAGTCCGTTCCACTCATCTACCACTCTATTTGAGAACCAATTTCTTCTTATTTCTTTGTTAAACCTAAATTTTTCAAGCTTGAACCCGTTATTTCTTGTTCCCTGGATGCTGATCCTAAGAATTTTGCTTACATTCCCTTATCCCACTTAACCCACATAACCCTTATACCACTTAAAGACTTCTATCAGGTCCCCTCTTAACCTACGTCTCTCTAGAGAATGTAGATTTAACCGCTTCAACCTCGCTTCGTAAGGAATACTCCTCATCCCCTGTATCCTTTTAGTCATTCTCCTCTGTACTGATTCTAATAGACCTATATCTTTCCTGTAATGAGGGGACCAGAACTGCACAGCGTAGTCTAGATGAGGTCTGACCAGCGCCAAGTATAACTTTAATATTACTTCCGGCCTTCTACTTTTAACACTCCTAAAAATTAATCCTAGTACCCTATTTGCCTTGTTTCTGGCTTCTATGCATTGTTTCCCTAGACGGAGTTCAGAGCTAACTATAACTCCTAAATCTTTCTCGTACCCTGTACCTACCACAGTTTGGTTGTTTAATGTGTACCTATTGTGTGGGTTTCCTCTACCTACGCTAAGCACTTTGCATTTATTGATATTAAATTGCATTTGCCATCTATCCGTCCATTCATTCATTCTATCTAAGTCTGTCTGCAAGGCGATGGCATCCGAATCTGACCTAATTAATCTACCTATCTTTGTGTCATCCGCAAATTTACTAACATCACTACTAATTCCACTATCCAAGTCATTGATATATATTAGAAATAACAATGGCCCTAATACTGATCCCTGTGGCACCCCACTAATTACATGATCCCACTCCACTAATTACATGACCCCACTCACTAATTACATGACCCCACTCAGTGTGTAAGCTGCTTGGTGTGAAGAACTGCAGTGCTTGGTGTGGTGCCTTTGCTACTGTGTGAGCTACCTACATTGTAAGTTGTATCAGTGTGTAAGTTATTAGTGTAAGTTTCATTAGTGTGTAAGGTAGCAAGATTGTAAGCTGTACTGGTGTGTAAGTCATTAGAGTGTAAGTTCCAGTAGTGTGCGAGGTGCCTACATTGTAAGTGGTATTAGTATATAAGTTAGATTGTAAGTTGTATTAGTATATAAGTTACTAGACTGTAAGTTACCTAAGTCATAAGTTGTATTGGTGTACAAGTTACAAGACCATAAGTTGTATTAGTGCTACAGTGTTCACGGAGGGATGGATAAGTGATAAATAAATGAGTGGATAGGTGGATGAGTAGATGGATGGATGGATGAGTGGATACATGCATGGATGGATGGATGAGTGGATGGTGGGTGGATGGACGGACGGATAAGTAGATGCATGGATGGATGGGTGAATAAGTGGATAGGTGGATGGATGAAAGAATGGATGAATGAGTGGATAGATGAATAGGTGGATGGGTGAGTGGATAGATGGATGAGTGGATGAGTGGATGGATGAGTTGATAGATGCGTGGATGGATGGATAGACGGATGGATGGATGGATGGATGGATCGATGGATGGATGGATGGGTGGATGGATGTGTGGATGGATGGATGGATGGATGGATGGATGGAAGGATGGATGGATGAGAGTATGAATGAATGGGTGAATGAGTGGATGGATGGATGGATGGATGGATAGATGGATGAATGAATGAATGAGTGAATGGATGGATGAGTGCATGGATGGATGGATGGATGGATGGATGGATGGATGGATGGATGGATGAAAGGATGGATGGATAGATGAATGAGTGAATGGATGGATGAGTGGATGGATGGATGAGTGGATAGATGGATGGATGGATGGATGGATGGATAAGTGAGTGAATGAATGGATAGAAGGATGGATGGGTGAGTGGATGGATGGATGGATGGATGAGTGCATGGATGGATGGATGGATGGATGAGTGGGTGGATGGATGGATGGATGGATGAGTGGATGGATGGATGGATCGATGAGTGGGCGGATGGATGGATGGATGGATGAGAGGATGGATGGATGGATGGATGGATGGATGGATAGGTGGATGGATGGATGGATGAGAGAACGGATGGATGGATGGATAGATGGATGAGTGGGTGGATGGATGGATGGATGGATGGATGGATGGATGGATGGATGAGAGGATGGATGGATGGATGACAGGATGGATGGATGGATGGATGGTGAGGACAGCAAACATTGTTGCCAAAATGTTATCTAAATGTTTCCCAAATGTGTGCCAGCTGTATAAGTTAGTGGATGTACGAGTATAAGTTACGATCTTAAGTTAGCAGGATCGTAGGTTGTATTAGCATGTAATAAGTTACCTAGGTGTATTTGTTAATAAGTTACTCGATCATAAGTCACATTAGTGTGTAACATTGTAAGATGTATTAGTTAATAAGTTACTCGATCATAAGTCACATTAGTGTGTAACATTGTAAGATATATTAGTTGATAAGTTACTCGATCATAAGTCACATTAGTGTGTAACATTGTAAGATGTATATTTACTTGCAGTACATGTCAAGTACAATTTTCAAATAATGAGAATACTTCTTTGAAAATAGATATATAGATAAATGAAAAGTAAAAATATTTAAAAATACATTTATAGAAAAATAATAGCTTTATAAATTGAAAGCTGTATTTTCTCTACCAAGCAATGTATATTTTCGTATTCTCTTGAAAGTAATAAACAAACAAAAGGAAGAAATCTGGGTTTGATTTGAAGCAGAGTGGCGTCTCATCACGTTGGAATCCGGATGTAAAAGAAAAAAATACATGAACAAAACAGTAAATAGCAAGGAATGACAGAGTTGTGTTGTGGCGAGGCGATGTCTGCACTGCACGGCCTCACTGCGCCTTGCTCCGCCCTGCTCCTGCTTATATCACACACACACACACACACACACACACACACACACATACATAGAGAACCCACACAACACCTCAAGACTCAATTCGTCCCCTTCTCTCTTCGACACAACCTTCCACACAAACATTCGCTTCCTTCTCGTCACACTTATCCATCCCTTCCTCTACACTGAGCATACTGGAGGATTTTTAGCGAGAATTCCTAAAATAAGAGCATAAGAAGTTAAGGGAAGCTGCAAGAAGCCACAAATCATTCATAAATCATCATCCATAAATGTATCTAATCTTCTTTTAAAGTTTTCTAACATGTCAACACTAACGACCTGATTACTGAGTCTATTCCATGCATCTACCACTCTATTTGAGAACGAATTCCTTCCTTTTTTTCTTTTTTAAATGTAACTCTTTCAAGCTTGGAGCTGTTATTTCTCCTTTACTGATTACTCACCCAGAGAATTTTGCTTACGCCTCATCTGAAAATCTCACCTCTTGCTAAAACGGTTTCCATGAAGTTATGTGTTGTGTCTCGTCTCAGCATAGAAGCAACAGGCAACTACAGGTGCCGATAATATTGATATAACATTAGCGTCTTCATCAGAGGGCTGGCTTAAGTTAGGTTACGCTACGTTACGTGTATACTATTTCAGTTCTTTAATCTCACTGCTGATTCCGTCATTGCGTAGGTAGCAATGTCTGTGTGTGTGTGTGTGTGTGTGTGTGTGTGTGTGTCTGATGAGCTACCTATCCCCTTTGCAGTAAATGTAGTAAATAGAGAGAGGGAAGAAAAATGTAAATTAAAAGATATGAGACACTGAGAAAACATGGGCGAAGGAGGGAGAGGAGAAAGAAGAAGAAAGAAATAAAGAAAAGTCGAGAAAGGAGAGAGGAAATACTCAAGGAAGGGTAAATAGAAAAGATTTTTAACCTTGAAACACAAATGGAAGAGAAAAATAAGAACAAAAGAGAAAGAAAGAAAAGACGAAAATGTAAAGAAAGGATGAAAGAGGGACAGAAGAAGACAGTGAAAGAAAAGTAGAAAAAGGAGTAAATTTATAAATAATTCTCAGTTTTCTCTCTCACTCACTCTTCTCTTTCTTTCTCTTCTTCTCCATCTCCCTCTCCCACTCACCCTCTCTCTTCCTCATCATAACTCCAACACGACCACATCATTTTGCAGAACTCCACTCCCTCTCCTTTTCCCTCTCTCCCACTGCCACTCTCCTTCTCCCTCCCTGATGGTGGCGGCAGAGTGCTGGGTGTCCACGCTGAGGGAGAAGAGGAGCACGGGATGATGAGGTGGTGGTGGTGGTGGTGGTGGTGGTTTTAGTGTTGTTGCCGATGTTGTTGTTATGACTTTTACTACTTCTACAATTACCGGTATATGCTGCTTTTACTACCACAGCTACTACTTCCACTACTACTACTACTACTACTACTACTACTACTACTACTACTAATAATAATAGACTAATAATAATAATAATAATAATAATAATAATAATAATAATAATAATTATAATAATACCACTATCACTGTGTGTGTGTGTGTGTGTGTGTGTTCCTTCCAGAGAAGAACAAAATAATTTCCACAAGTGAACTATTTTCCTTGGGTTGAGTATTGTATAGTGGTATTCCTGGAATGGCTCCATGCGGCGTGCCGGGGTTCACCTTACAGTGCAGCTCAGCGTCCCCTTGTGTGGTGGAAGAGATCAGTGCCTTCCAGGAAACAACTATTTAATGAACCTTGTCAGTAATTCAACAGATGGACAGGAACGTACGTGAGAAAGAAACGAAAAATATTGGACAAATAAATAAATACATAAATAAATAAAATAATTAAACAATCAAATAAATAGTTCAATGAATCAAACAGATAGTAAATAAATAAATAAATAAGTGAATGAAGATAAATTCAACCAGTTTTCACCGTTCACTAAAAGGAAACCCTCTCCCCCCAAAAAAAAGGACCACCATTGCCTAGACAAAAAGTGAAGGCGTGGCTACTGACGAATAACAAAACACATAAGAGAACTATAGCTCTCATTCAGGAATATTTCAAATTTCAGCAGATTTAAAAACAACAATAACAAACTCTCTCTCTCTCTCTCTCTCTCTCTCTCTCTCTCTCTCTCTCTCTCTCTCTAAACACGCCGACGCCTAGACAGTCTCTCTCTCTCTCTCTCTCTCTCTCTCTCTCTCTCTCTCTCTCTAAACACGCCGACGCCTAGACAGTCTTGCATCAAAAGGAACGAAGAAATCATACAAGAGGAGTTTCAGCTTTCCAGAGCGGCCAGCAGACCAGTAAGTGATCTCGGGAGCTTGGTTTTCTGCAGTTGTTATAAAGTGGTAAAGATAAGTGCGCATATTGGTCAGAACAAACAAGACTCTTGAGTCTGCTGCCATTTTCTGCGCATGCGCACTGAAGTGTAACCATGGCAACCAAACAACTGGCAGACCTGCGGAAGCTATGACGCAATCAGCTGGCCGAGATTAATAAAGATGTGTTGATCGACATTATACTGGCGTCTACACCAGCCAACGACGAGTTCCAGCAATTAAACCAAAAATTAGAAGATGTGATGAAGGAAATACAAGCACTTAAGACTACGATCGTGTCTCCTGACAGCATCATTAACAAAAACTACACTTAGCTCAAGGCTCGTGTCGATAAGCAACAAGAAATATTGGTCAAGCAACATCAACTCCTAGAAGCTTTAGATCGCAAGGAACGTGAAGCAAACATCGTCATCCTGGGCGTGCCTGACGAGAAGGAAGCATTGGATGGTGCTACATCAGACCAGGAGAAGCTTAACAAAATATGGGCCAAAGTGGGCATCAGTGACGTAGAGGGCACCCATCGTAGGCTAGGAAGGGAGATACCTACTCCGGGACAAGGACCAGCGCACGAGCATCCTGAACAACGCCAATCAACTTAAGTCTGCTGGTAACAACTTCAGCCGTATCTACATCCAGCGAGATGTTCACCCGAGCATCAGGAAGGAGTGGAGACGTTTGAGGGATGTAGAAGCTGCTGAGAAGGCTCTCCCAGAGAATGCTGGATGCATCATCAGGTTGGACACTAAGGATCGTAAGCTATATAGGAATGATGTAATTGGTAGTTGGAATACACAGTTTTTTCTCTAGGTAGACCACAACAAGCTAGTTATGTAAAGATGATATCATGGAACGTTAATGCAGTGTGCACAAAGTTGGAGAAAGGTAATGTTCAGTCATTATTACTTGAATATGATGTTATTTGCCTTAACGAGGTGAAAACTTCTCTTCCTGTGAATTTCCCTGGGTATGTTTCCTTTAAGAGTGCAACAGTTGGTACTGCAGACCGTGGAGGTACAGTTGTGTGTGTAAAGAACTGCTTGGCGGATTTAGTGGGTGAAGTAGATACCAGTAATAGTGAGCAGGTTTGGCTTCGTTTTCGTAACATCCAGGAGGTTTTATTTGTTTTTTGTTAATACCTCCTTGTGACTCTCAGTATTATTCCCATGACTTGTTTGCAGTGATTCAGGAAAAACTCACCACAAGATCTGTGAAAACTAGTTTTGTCATAGTGGGAGATATGAATACACGATTTGGCAGAAGTGTTAGAGATATATTAAATTTATTGGAACTTACTAATGCAGAAGACTTGTCATATCCATACATTCCTGATGATGTTGAGACACCTAGTGACAATGCAGAGCTTTTATCTACCATTTGTATTGATAACACCTTACTTGTGGTTAATAATCTTAAGTATCAAGACAAACATTTTCATGGAGGAAAGAGTTTCCGCAGGCGCGACACATGGATCTCCGAGGTGGATACGTGTGTTGTGTCTGCGAGAATACTTAGCCTTACAGTATTGACTTTGGGGTGTTACAGAGCAATGATCTCCCTTCAGACCACGCTCCCATCACACTCAGTATTGCCTGTAGAGGTGTGGACCTTACCAGCCTGCTGGCCAGGGCAAGAATGTTGGGAGATCATGCCGTTCTTCACGGTAATGCCAATAAAATAAGACTATGTAAGAAACCTGTCAAGTTTAGCAATATAAACAAAGATCTGTTTGTAGAAAACATTCCTCATACGGATCCATTCGAAGGTTATTTGGATATGGACAATGTTGTGCAGGATTTATCTAACATGCTGTATGCTTGTGCACAGAGCAGTGTGCGACAACATGAACCAACAGTTAACTACAACAGCAGTACTGGCAGATGGGAAAGATTACTGAATGATGCACATGACGCTACAGTGTGGAGAGCAATTAATTGGAAGGGTGATTACAGAATGAATGATTCCCAGGATGGTTAGTGTCCCAGTGACCAGGATTTTAAGGCACACCTCGAGGCAGTACTGAACCGATGAGACAGACTTTGACGGAAACAACGAGACAACTGACGTCACTATTCCTATCCTCGATGAGCCAATCACGCCTGGAGAGGTACACGAGCAGTCCAAGAAAATGAAACCTGATAAAGCCAACCAGTTCAGTGGTTGTGCAGTTTGGCAACTTTGTTTAACACAGTTTCTTACCAGGCATTCACCCTCACTCATGGATAAGGGCAAAGGTCTTTAAGTGTTTAAGAAAGGTGATAGAAAAGACTCTAGTAAAAACCGAGGTATCAGTGTGATTAACAATTCAGCAAAACTGTACGATATGGTTCTGTGGCGGCGGTTAAGCCTGTGGTTCAGACCTTACAGGGAGCAGGCTGGATCACAGAAGCAGCGTAGCTGTACTGAACATATCGTTACACTTCGTATTCTTTCTGACGTGGCCAGACGTAAGAAGGTGAAATTATTTATAACCTTTACTTACTTTTCCAAATCCTACGACTTAGTCCCGAGGCAGAAGTTGTTTGCAGTGTTGCGACGTATTGGGTGTGGCGCGGTGATGTTAGCGGCGTTGAAGGCCATGTATTGTGTTACGGGGAGCCTGGTGGGGGCGGTGGGGCTGTGGTAACAGCTACACGTGGGGTAAGGCAGGGGTTTAGTTAGTTTAGTTAGTTTAATTGGTAATGTTGTTCTGGTTCCCAATATAGAGTGATATATTCATTAGTTTTATCGTTTTGGTACCTAGCAAGATCAAATACACTGATAATGCACGTTTTTCGTACTACCCTTTCGTTTTCCAATATAGGCTACTTTCCATGCATTTTTGGCATTTTTGTACGTAACAAGATAAAAAAAAACAACATTCAAAATACTTGTTTTATGGTAATATTATTGTTTGTTTTTTTCAGAAAGGGCGTTTTGCATGCGTTCATGCATTTTGGTACGTAAGTAGGTTAAAAACACTCGTAATGTTCTCTTTTCCAGTATAGAGACCTTTATGTTTTTTTTTTTTTTTTTTTTTTTTTTGCGTTTTGGTGCCTAACACGTTAATAAAACTCAAAAGTCATATTTTTGGAAGCGTTTCTTTTGAATGTTTTTGAGCGTGGTGGGCACGAAAACGCTAAAAAGCATGCAGAGTACTCTATATATGGAAAGTAAAAGACATTACGAGAATAGTGTACGATGAGAGTTTTGAGCTTCTTAGGTACTAAATACTGAAACGCATAAATAGTATATCTATATTGAGAAAAGAACATTTCCAAAAACGTGTAATTTGAATGTTTTTCACATTATTAGGTATCAAAGCGCCAAAATCACTGTAATGTTCACTATATGGTGAAACGAAATGACATTTCCAGAAACATGTCTTTTCAGTGTTTTTAAGCGAAGTAGGCACGAAAACGCCACAAAGCATGGAAATCACCATAGACGGGTCTTTTCATTGTTATTGAAGTAATAATAAACCAAAATGCAAAAACGCAAGAAACATTCTTTAGGGACAAAGATAATAACCCAAAAAGATAATAACCCCAAAACGCTAAAATACATAGAAAACACCTTATATTGGGACACAAAAGAACATTACAACAAACGTGTATTATAAGTATTCCTGACCTTAAGAACGTATCTTATGACTGTTTTTGTACATGTTAGACTGCAAAACGTTATAAGGCATGGAAAGCACTCGATATGGGAAAACAAAACATCATTACTAAAAATGTTCTTTTTTCAGTGTTTTGAGGTATTTACCTATGAAAAAGCTTAAAGCATGGAAAATCTCCCTAATTGAGACAGAGAGTAACATTAACAAAATCAAGTATTTTGAGTGTTTTTTTACGTACATAAACGCCAAAATGCATGCATAGTAAGTACCCTATATAGGTGAACAAAAGGACATTACGAGAAACGTGTATTAGGACTGTTTTGAGCTTGTTCGATACCAAAACGCGAAAACGCGTTGAATAGCACTCTTGTATGGACAAAGAGAACAACATTACCAAAAACTTGTATTTCGAGTGTTTTTTTTTATATTGTTAGGTACCAAAACGGCAAAATGCATGCGAATCACTCTCTATAGGGAAACGAATCGAAATTACCAGGAACGTGTCTTTTTAGGGTTTTTGAGTGTTTTAGTTACCAAAACGCTAAAATGCATGGAAAGCCCCTATTTTCAATACAAAAACATTTCCAAAAAGTTGTCTTTTGTGTGTTTTCGAGCTTCCTACGTACCTAAACGCTAAAATTCATGAAAATCACCCATTATGAAGAAAGAGAATAATATTACCAAAACTATGTATTATGAGTGTTTTTCAGCTTGTTATGTACAGAAACGGGGAAATGCATGAAATGTACCCTATATGGTGAAACATAACGAGATTACCAGAAACGTGTATTATGAATGTTATTGACCTTCTTAACAAAATGGTCAATAGCACTCTATATGTAGAAAAGAACAACATTATAAAGAAACATGTTATGAGTGTTATTTATATTGTTATGTACGAGAACGCGTGAATTCATGCAAAATATCCTATATCTTATAATGGAAAGACATTACGAGAAAAGTGTGTTATGAGTATTTTTCAGCTTCTTAGTGTCCAAAACTCGAAAACAACCTAATAGCATTATATATAGAGAAACAATAACATTACAAAAAACGTTTATTTTTATTTAGATTTTTTTTTTTTTTTTTTTTTTTTTTGCAGTTTGTACCAAACAGCCAAAATTTATGCAATTCACTATATATATGGGGAAAATAAATAACATTACCATATAAATGTTTTTGGAGTGTTTTGAGCGTGTTATACACCAAAATGCTAAAGGGCATGGAAATAACCTTATATAGGAATACCGAAGAAGATTATGAAAACGTGTCTTTTGAGTGTTTTGAGCTTTTATTAATCTTTCCCTTGGTCCCGTTTTCTTTTTAGATGCTTAGTAACTCTTCCTCATTATTTCTCCTTTTCTCGTTTTCTCTTTTCCTAAGTTCTTTTTTTCTTGTATTCTTTCTCTCCTTTTCTCCTTTCGTTTATTGATTTCTTATTATTTTCCATTCATTTTTTTATTTTTTAATGTATTTTCCTCTCTTCTTTCCTTCCGTCTCTCCTCATTTTTTCTTCTTTCTTTTCCTCCGTTTTCTTTTTTTTATTTTCTTTATTTTTTTGTTCCATTTATTTACTTACTTTCTAATTCTCCTTTCTCCTTTCTTTCGTTCCTTTATTCCTTTCTTTTTTCCAGTTCTGTCTTATTTCCTAATTTATCCACCTTCTTCTCTTCTCCCTTCCTTCTCTTCCTCCCTTTTCCTTTTCATCCATTCCCCTCTTCATTTTCTTTCTTTTCTTTAGATTACTCTCATACTCCATTTTCACCCTTCCTTACATCTTCCTTTCTTCTTCATTTTTCTTCTTTTTTCTTTCTTCTTCTTCTTCTATATTCTTTTTCCCTGCCTTCTCTCTCTCTCTCTCTCTCTCTCTCTCTCTCTCTCTCTCTCTCTCTCTCTCTCTCTCTCTCTCTCTCTCTCTCTCTGTTGACGTGACTGGGAGTGTTATTGGCCTCTACCTTGCCACACAGCCTTGCCCTGTATTGTCTCTGCTCTTGATCTTGATGCGGCACACTTATTTTCTCCCCTAAGGATTCAAAGGTCGCGCCAGAAATTCAAAATCCGATTGAGGAAGGCGCTTGATGTCGGGTGATCGAAGGAGGACGAGACCCAAAGACGCCGGAAGCCTATTTGTGATGTGCGTGTCCTTTTTACCAAGCGTGTTCTCGTCATCTCATCGGGAATTGACGCTGTTTACTCCCTCCTCTCCGTTTCCTTCCCTCAACACACACCGGAATGTTTTCTGAGGGGCTGTGTTTCTTTAAGTGTCTTCTTGAGATCCTTATAGTTAAGGTTTGTGATTGTTTTTACAGTTCACGCAAGTGTTTTTTTTTTTTTTTCGAGTCTTTCGTATTATTGTTTGATTTGATTGACATTGTTTTTTTGGTTGTGTTCGTTTAGTGCTTTTAATTTTGTTATCATACTGTGTTTATACTTTCCCTTATCTTTTATTCTCTTCACTATCTTTTCATCCTCCTTCTTAATTTTTTCACACTTTCCCATTTCAGTTGTCTTTTCGATCATTAAATAAAACAATCAAGATTAAAAATTGTACTTTACGGCGAACGATTTGACTACAGCAAGACCCAGCAGCTCACCGAGGTGCAGAAGCGGGTGGCCCGGTGCAGAGCCGAGGCCGCCCGGAAGGGCCGAGAGCAGGCCCGCCTCTGGCGCGCCAAGAAGAGCAAAGCACCACAGGGGCAGGGCGACGCTCCCGTGTTGGAGCACCCTGCCTGCCAAGCCACCAACTTAATGGCGACTAAACATTGATGATGACTTAACGGAGGCCAAATCTCCCCTGGCCAAATCTGATATTCACTAAACTGCGGCCAAATCTCCCCTGGCCAAACCTGATGATGACTTAACGGAGGCCAAATCTTCCCTGGCCAAACATGATGATGACTAAAAGGCCAAATCTCCCCTGGCCATACCTGATGATGAGAAAAAGGCCAAATCTCCCCTGGCCAAACCTGATATTGACTAAACTTAGGCCAGATCTCCCCTGGTCAAAACCTGATATTGATTAAACAGAGGCCAAATCACCCCTGGCCAAAACGTGATATTGACTAAACGGAGGCCAAATCTCCCCTGGCCAAACCTGATGATGACTTAATGGATGCCAGATCTCCCCTGGCCAAACCTGATGATGACTAAAAGGCCAAATCTCCCCTGGCCATACCTGATGATGACAAAGAGGCCAGATCTCCCCTGGCCAAACCTGATATTGACTAACTGAAGGCCAAATCTCCCCTGGCCACACCTGATATTGACTAAACGGAGGCCAAATCTCCCCTGGCCAAACCTGATGATGACTAAAAGGCCAAATCTCCCCTGGCCAAACCTGATATTGACTAACTGAAGGCCAAATCTCTCCTGGCCACACCTGATATTGACTAAACGGAGGCCAAATCTCCCCTGGCCCAAACCTGATGATGACTTAACGGAGGCCAGATCTCCCCTGGCCAAACCTGATGATGATTAAATGGCCAAATCTCCCCTGGCCATACCTGATGATGACAAAGAGGCCAGATCTCCCCTGGCCAAACCTGATATTGACTAAAAGGAGGCCAAATCTCCCCTGGCCAAACCTGATGATGACTTAACGGAGGCCAAATCTCCCCTGGCCAAACCTGACGATGATTTAACGGAGGCCAAATCTCCCCTGGCCAAACCTGATATTGACTAAACTTAGGCCAAATCTCCCATGGCCACAACTGATGATGACTTAACGGAGGCCAGATCTCCCCTGGCCAAACCTGATGATGATTAAAAGGCCATATCTCCCCTGGCCATACCTGCTGATGACAAAAAGGCCAGATCTCCCCAGGCCAAACCTGATATTGACTAAACGGAGGCCAAATCTCCCCTGGCCAAACCTGATATTGACTAAATTTAGGCCAAATTTCCCCTGGCCAAACCTGATATTGACTAAACTTAGGCCAAATCTCCCATGACCAAACCTGATGATGACTAAAAGGCCAAATCTCTCCTGGCCAAACCTGATGATGAATTAACGGAGGCCAAATCTCCCCTGGCCACACCTGATATTGACTAAATTTAGGCCAAATCTCTCCTGGCCAAACCTGATATTGACTAAACTTAGGCCAAATCTCCCCTGGCCAAACCTGATGATGACTTAACGGAGGCCAGATCTCTCCTGGCCAAATCTAATGTTGATTAAAAGGCCACATCTCCCCTGGCCATACCTGCTGATGACAAAAAGGCCAGATCTCCCCTGGCCAAACCTGATATTGACTAAACGTAGGCCAAATCTCCCCTGGCCAAACCTGATATTCACTAAATAGATGCCAGATCTCCCTTGGCCAAACCTGATATTGACTAAACGGAGGCCAAATCTCCCCTGGCCAAACCTGATGATGACAAAGAGGCCAAATCTCCCCTTGCCAAACCTGATATTGACTAAACGGAGGCCAAATCTCCCCTGGCCAAACCTGATATTGACTAAACGGAGGCCAAATCTCCCCTGGCCAAACCTGATATTGACTAAACGGAGGCCAAATCTCCCCTGGCCAAACCTGATATTGACTAAACGGAGGCCAAATCTCCCCTGGCCAAACCTGATATTGACTAAACGGAGGTCAAATCTCCCCAAACATGATGATGACAAAGAGGCCAAATCTCCCCTGGCCAAACCTGATATTGACTAAATTTAGGCCAAATCTCCCCTGGCCAAACCTGATATTGACTAAACTTAGGCCAAATCTCCCATGGCCACATCTGATGATGACTTAACTAAGGCCAGATCTCCCCTGGCCAAACCTGATGATGACTAAAAGGCCAAATCTCCCCTGGCCACACCTGATATTGACTAAATTTAGGCCAAATCTCCCCTGGCCAAACCTGATATAGACTAAACGGAGGCCAAATCTCCCCTGGCCACACCTGATAATGATTAAACGGAGACTAAACCTCCCCTGGCCAAACCTGATATTGACTAAACTTAGGCCAGATCTCCCCTGGCCAAACCTGATATAGACTAAACGGAGGCCAAATCTCCCCTGGCCACACCTGATGATGACTTAACGGATGCCAAATCTCCCGTGGCGAAACCTGATATTGACTTAACGGAGGCCAAATCTTCCCTGGCCACACCTGATATTGACTAAACGGAGGCCAGATCTCCCCTGGCCAAACCTGATATAGACTAAACGGAGGCCAAATCTCCCCTGGCCACACCTGATATTGACTAAATGAAAGATAAATCTCCCTTGGCCAAACCTGATGATGACTTAAAGGCCAAATCTCCCCTGGCCAAATCTGATGATGACTAAAAGGCCAAATCTCCCCTGGCCACATTTAATATTGACTTAACGGAGGCCAAATCTCCCCTGGCCACACCTGATATTGATTAAATGAAGGCCAAATCTCCCCTGGCTAAACCTGATGATGACTAAAAGGCCAAATCTCCCCTTGCCAAACCTGATATTGACTAAACGGAGGCCAAATCTCCACTGGCCACACCTGATATTGACTTAACGGAGGCCAAATCTTCCATGGCCAAACCTGATATTGACTAAACGGAGGCCAAATCTCCCCTGGCCACACCTGCTGACCAAACCTACCGTGGACAAACTTGATGACAAACCAAACTTAACCTAGACAATCCTAAAGACGACGACCAAACCTACCCTGGCCAAACCTATCCTGGCCAAACCTGATGACGACCGAAGCCTACCCTGACCACACATAACTGCTAGCAAATTTCTCGTGGTCAGGAAAAAAATTACTTCTCTTTTCTTATTTTCGCTTATCTTTCCATCTTTTAAAATCTTCATTCATTCTTACATACATTCATACATAGATATCATTTATAAGAGAGAGAGAGAGAGAGAGAGAGAGAGAGAGAGAGAGAGAGAGAGAGTGAAAGAGAGAGAGAGAGAGAGAGGCTAGAAATGAATGGGTGTGATAAGCAGTCTCTCTCTCTCTCTCTCTCTCTCTCACACACACACACACACACACACACACTAGTCAATTACTAGTTAAAGATTAATCAGTGAAATAAATACATAACATTATGTTAATAAGTTTTCTAAAAGGAAAAGGAAATACTTGTACTTCCCCTTCCCCCCCACATAGTATTCATGAAATCTTACTGAAATGTTAACTTATGTTATATATTATGTTATATATATAATATATATATATATATATATATATATATATATATATATATATATATATATATATATATATATATATATATATATATATATATATATATATATATATATATATATATATACATATATATATATATATATATATATATATATATATATATATATATATATATATATATATATATATATATATATATATATATATATATGTATTGAATGGAGAGTAGACTCTCTCTCTCTCTCTCTCTCTCTCTCTCTCTCTCTCTCTCTCTCTCTCTCTCTCTCTCTCTCTCATAAACACTAACCATTTTCATTGTTCCTTCCCTCCCTCCTTCCTTCCTTCGTGAATACCTTGTAATTAATTAAAGAACACCTGCAGAGACCAAACATCAAGAAAAGAAAGATGTAACAGTCCACTTTTTAAACATACATTTTCCTTGATGTAATTTTGAAATAAAAGAATGTTGAATGTGTTTTTTATGACATACTTTGTTAATTTCATCAGTTCTTTTCTAGGAGTGTGCTATTATATAATGAAAGCCAGAGGAGGAGGCAGTAGACACCTGCCGAAATGATAATTACTCCCAGTGAGGTCTAAAGCACTATTCAGGGGGTGCTGTGAACTTATCATTAAACCCAGCTGTGACCTCACTGAACGTTTCCCTTTGTGTCTCACAACACAAGGGGGCAGTCACAGCCTGCCCTCTAAAGACAACTCTCTTCCTCCACACAAAACTACAAGCACCTAATAACATACACCCTTCACTCAAAAATTTTAAAATCATCATGGCGACTCCTACACCAGCCTCGGAGTCCCCATCTGGGGAGGGGACCATAAATGTCCCCAGGTCGGACTGCCTTTCTGTCGACAACCCTAAGTGTCTTGACACCCCCCCTCAACTTTTTCTTCATTAACTTCTGCAACATTCGCGGTCTAAGATCTAATTTTCAATCTGTAGAACACCACCTCTCCTCTTCTAAACCTCATCTTCTTTTCCTCACTGAAACTCAGGTGTCTGAGGCAACTGACAGTGGCCCATTTTCTGTTCCCTCCTACTTTCTCTATCCTCATTTTCGATCCAAAGGTGGATGCTGCGTTTATGTGCGCAATGACTTAACCTGCTCTCGTGCCCACGCTCTTGAATCTTCCGAGTTTTCCATCATCTGGCTACGACTACAGAGTCACTCTCATACTAAATTTATCTGTGCTGTATACCTCTCACCTAACTCCTCTGACTATAAGAAATTCTTTGACTACTTAACTTCCAAAGTGGAGTACATTCTGACCCTCTTCCCTTTTGCAGAGATCTCCATTCTTGGAGACTTCAATGTTCACCACCAGCTTTGGCTTTCCTCTCCCTTCACTGACCATCCTGGTGAAATAGCCTTCAACTTTGTTATCCTCCATGACCTAGAGCAATTGGTGCAACACCCTACTCGTATCCCTGACCATCTTGGAGATACGCCCAACATTCTTGACCTTTTCCTGACCTCTAATCCTTCTGCTTATGCTGTCACCCTTTCTTCTCCGTTGGGCTCCTCCGATCACAATCTCATATCTTTATCTTGTCCTATTACTCCAATCCCTCCTGAGGAAGGTGCCTCTGGCGTTTTGCCTCTGCTAGTTGGGGGGACCTGAGGAGGTATTTTGCTGATTTTCCTTGGAATGACTACTGTTTCCGTGTCAGAGACCCGGCTTTGTGTGCTGAGCGCATAACTGAGGTGATTGTGTCTATCATGGAGGCGTACATTGCTCACTCTTTTTCTCGTCCTAAACCTTCTAAACCTTGGTTTAACACAGCTTGTTCTCGTGCTATACATGATAGAGAGGTGGCCCACAAAAGGTGCTTAAGCCTTCCATCACCAAAATCTCATGCACTTTATATTTCTGCCCGGAACCATGCCAAGTCTGTTCTCCAACTAGCCAAAAACTCCTTCATTAACAGAAAATGTCAAAACCTTTCAAGATCTAACTCCCCTCGTGATTTCTGGCATCTAGCCAAAAATATCTCCAATAACTTTGCTTCTTCTTCTCTCCCTCCTCTACTTCAACCAGATGGCACCACTGCTATCACATCTATTTCTAAAGCTGAACTCTTTGCTCAAACCTTTGCTAAAAACTCTACCTTGGACGATTCTGGGCTTGTTCCTCCCTCTCCTCCACCCTCTGACCACTTCATGCCACCTATTAAAATTCTTCGCAATGATGTTTTCCATGCCCTCGCTGGCCTAAACCCTCGGAAGGCTTATGGACCTGATGGGGTCCCTCCTATTGTTCTCCGAAACTGTGCCTCCGTGCTTGCACCTTGCCTAGTCAAACTCTTTCAGCTCTGTCTGTCAACATCTACCTTTCCTTCTTGCTGGAAGTATGCCTACATTCAACCTGTTCCTAAATAGGGTGACCGTTCTAATCCTCAAACTACCGTCCTATTGCTTTAATTTCCTGACTATCTAGAGTTTTTTAATCTATCCTCAACAGGAAGAATCTTAAACATCTATCACTTCACAACCTTCTATCTGATCGCCAGTATGGGTTCCGTCAAGGCCGCTCTACTGGTGATCTTCTGGCTTTCCTTACTGAGTCTTGGTCATCCTCTTTTAGAAACTTTGGTGAAACTTTTGCTGTTGCCTTGGACATATCAAAAGCTTTTGATAGAGTCTGGCACAAAGCTTTTATTTCCAAACTACCCTCCTACGGTTTCTATCCTTCTCTTTGTAACTTCATCTCAAGTTTCCTTTCTGACCGTTCTATTGCTGCTGTGGTAGACGGTCACTGTTCTTCTCCTAAATCTATTAACAGTGGTGTTCCTCAGGGTTCTGTCCTGTCACCCACTCTCTTCTTATTATTCATCAATGAACTTCTAAACCAAACTTCCTGTCCTTTCCACTCCTACGCTGATGAAACCACCCTGCACTTTTCCACGTCTTTTCATAGACGTCCAACCCTTCAGGAAGTATACATTTCATGCAGGGAAGCCACAGAACGCCTAACTTCTGATCTTTAAAATCTGCGATTGAGGTAGGACAAACTTAGTATTGTTCAGTGTTTCAAAACTCAATCCTTCCATCTATCAACTCGACACAACCTTCCAGATAACTATCCCCTCCTCTCCAGTGACATCCAACTGTCTCCCTTTTCTACACTGAGCGTTCTCGGTCTATCCTTTACTTCTAAAGTAAACCTTACTTTATTTTTAATTTACTATCCTTTACTATCTTAACTGCAAACTTCACATCTCATCTCTAGCTAAAACAGGTTCTATGAACTTAGGCGTTCTGAG
This sequence comes from Scylla paramamosain, assembly GCF_035594125.1. NCBI lineage: Eukaryota > Metazoa > Arthropoda > Malacostraca > Decapoda > Portunidae > Scylla > Scylla paramamosain. Next base: position 630,628 of record NW_026973688.1, on the reverse strand, counting down.
TCGTCTCCGCCAGTTTTTTCTCACCCACCCCCTTACCAGCAGCTCACTCTGTACAGGGCCTTATCCGCCTATGTATAGAGTATGCTTCACATGTATAGGGGTGATGTTCCACTTATACGATTCTTTTAGACAAGGTGGAATCAGATGTTTATTGTCTTAGCAACTCCTCTCCTCTAACTCACTGTCTTCAGCCTCTCCCTCTCTCTCTCTCTCTCTCTCTCTCTCTCTCTCTCTCTCTCTCTCTCTCTCTCTCTCTCTCTCTCTCTCTCTCTCTCTCTCTCTCGCAGTGTTGTATCTCTTGCTATCTTCTACCGCTATTTTTATGCTAACTGCTCTTCTGATCTTGCTAACTGCATGCCTCCCCTCCTCCCACGGCTTCGCTGCACAAGTCTTTTCTTTCTCTTACCCATATTCTGTCCACCTCTCTAATGCATGCAAGAGTTAACCAGTATTCTCAATCATTCATCCCTTTCTCCGGTAAACTCTGGAACTCCCCTTTCCACTTCTGTATTTCCTCCCTCCTATTTTCAAGAGGGAGGTTTCAAGAAACTTATCCTTTAATTTTTGAAGACCACTTTTTGACTGTTCGGGGACCGGCGCCTCAGTGGCCTTTTTTAATTATGATCTT
>NW_026973688.1:615000-622500 GCF_035594125.1 Scylla paramamosain | reverse complement strand
ACTGCCTGAGTGGCGGTGCTTCCCTCAGTGCCTCGGTGGTTAGTGGCGCAGAGGACCTGAAGGACACCCTTTGGTAGGAGTGAGTAACCCGAGTTTCTGAAGCAAGATATAGACCTTATGAACGTAGATATGTGTAGCGCACCGAAGATAAGGCGAAGCGCAGGCACACAGCAGGCAGACAGCGGAAAACAGCAGCAGCAGCAGCAGGGTTGTGTGCCGAGGCGTCGCACACTCAGATCGTGGAGCCATGAAGACAGGCGGGTCGCTGGTCGCTTTGTACTTCGTGGTGTTCGCGAGCAGTACTTCGAAGTGTCCTAGTGCCTTCAATGTCGCCACTGCAGTTGTGTCAAAGTATTGTGTGTTTTCCATGTGTTTTTCACATGTTTCATGTGTTTATTTGGTGCTTGATCAAGATGTGAGAAACGGTACTCTCTGTGGTCCTTGCATGCAGTGACCCTGTGTTTTATTATGAATTGTACTGTGGTAATATACTTCATTTATTACGCGGTGATCAAAATATTTTATGTTGTGTGTGTTGATACAAGTGTTTAGTGATGGAGAGTGAGCGTCACTGTGTTACGTGTGGCTTTAAATGAGTCCTCCATATTATCTGAAACAATGTGTAATTAATTGTTTAGTGTACGATTTGCCTCGTTCTATTTACTTGACTTGACCTGAACACTGGAATAAGTTATCATGTGCAGTTATTGCTATTAGCTTGCATGTGTAGGCACAACCTGAGTATTTGCAAACCACAAGAAGGGGTAGAGAGAGAGAGAGAGAGACGAGAGAGAGAGAGAGAGAGAGAGAGAGAGAGAGAGAGAGAGAGACAGAGAGACAGAGAGAGAGAGGTGTGAGCAGCAGGTTTCTATAATAGCATGGCTGCATTATTGCCAAGCACTCCCGTGGTGACGCCTCCTCGCCTTGCAGGTTCTCGCAGGAGCCTCAGACAGCTTGTGCCGGGATCTTTTCACTGTAATGTGGGGTGTGGCGGCAGCGGGGGACAGGTGGCGTCTGTGAGATAAATAAACAGAGGTGACACTCAGCGGGAACACGGCTCCCCCTCACCACCTCGCCTTCTCGCCTCCTGGCCAGGGATAAACACTTGACGCTAAACTTGCCCACCACAATATAGTGAAATGGAGCATTTGTGTGTGTGTGTGTGTGTGTGTGTGTGTGTGTGTGTGTGTGTTATCTGCAATACCTGCAGTAATTTTTTCTCCTTCACTTCTTTCAGGTGACCCATCTCTTCTGTTCTAGGTAGTTACTTGTGTCTTGGCAAAGGCACTAATGGAGTCACTTCACCTTGTCAGCTTTCCCTAATACATCTCATTAGCCTGCAAGTAATCACTAAATGTCACTGAGCCACAGCATTCATTCTTGCCCGTCGCCACTCCTGTCTTACTGGGTGGAGTCTCTCAGTCACTTCATTCCTTAGGAACTCTCTTACTCTGAGATCTAAGGCATTTATCTCTTCTTTGCTTCTTTCCACACATCCATCGCCATTGTAGCTGCTTACTACACAATAACAAGTCTTCTTAATATACAAGCAATTCTTATCGTCTTCACATCTCGTTCATCTGTGTCCTTCATTCCCGCCAGCGTCCCTTGCTCTCTCTGCATTCAAGTTCCCTATAAAAATGATGAGATCTCTAAGCAATGTCTCTCTTTCACTGCCTTTCACTCGTCCATCCTTTCATGTGCCCCTTCAGTTATCCATCACAGCATCTTCATCTTCTGGAAGTCTGCAGTGTGTATCAGAAATCTCTAAGCAATGTCTCTCTTTCACTGCCTTTCACTCGTCCATCCTTTCATGTGCCCCTTCAGTTATCCATCACAGCATCTTCATCTTCTGGAAGTCTGCAGTGTGTATCAGAAATCTCTAAGGAGTTTCTCTCTTCGTCACTTCTCTTCACTCGTGCAGTTCCTTCATCCTTCGCGGTGTCTCTCGTCTTACCATTAGTTACCCATTGCAATCTCTTCACCGTTGAAAACTCTACAAGTCTGCAAACAATTCCTCTCCTTGTCTTCCTCTCCACTTCTTTTCTCTCATCTCTGGCTGGCCTCTCCTACTCTCGTGTTAGTCTACTACACTCACTTCATTCCGTCAAATTTCTTTACTGAGTATGTGGAATCTGCAAGGATCTTCTCTCTCCCTCTCCACTTCCCTCCACTGGCAGGATCAGAAGACCTATTGCTTATCAGCTGTTCCTTTCTTATATTTTTACTGCATTGACTGACTAACCTCACTCGAAGCTTTCCTTTCCCCTCCCTTATTGATTTTTTACTCTGACATCACAAGTCATCCAGTATTCTTTCCACGATTAACCAGGCCCTTTCTGGCATCCTGGGGCCTCACGCAAAGGATTGCTTGGTGCCCTTCTGTTGTGGAACTATGGTAGATGATATCCAAGCCCTCTAAAAGGTTACAACCACTCCTTTCACATTTAAGTGTATCAGTCTGGTGGACTTTGAGAGGAAAAAAAAAACTGAATTCGTAAACATGATAGGCTATTTTCTTCAACGTGATTATACACATGACACAGTAGTAGTAGTGTCCTTTAAAGGTATACACCAGTTTAGGAATTACAAAGTACACAAATATAACTGAGATAAGAATGAAAATGTGTAAAGTTTGGTAGGTGAACCGACCCGAGGCGAGATACCATAGTCTGCCATGAGAGAGAACGACAGGAAGCCTTAACCATGAGAGAAAACGAAAAGTAAAGGACGCACACTATAGAAATTACCCTCAAAATTAACAAGTGAAATACACCATCCATGTTATATGCTATATGTGAAGGTATTATTTCCAGAACTATTGAAATATGTGTAGAAAAAAAAAAATTTCACAACTCTTTAACCTAATCAAGTACAGTAATACTCAGACAAGGCTAAAATTAGCAAAGCCTCTCCTTCCTTCCACTTACTTCCATTGCCCCAACAAGACACTTAACATGTAACAATTTCCCTTTCCCACAAACTTTCTACCATAACTGCATCTACAATTGCTAACACAAACCTTTCTACATGCCTTTTACTTTCATCTCATGGGAAACCTGAACTGAAAACCTTTTCCCCACATATATTACTTTTCTCAATTGTATTTACTCTAGTTAAGAACACTAACTGCCTAACATGTCAAAACTCCGCCAAGCCTCGCCTCTCGCTTGCTGTCTCCTCCCCGCATCGGACAGACGTGTCAGCGCAGTGTTGCTCAGGCACAGGGGAAGAGCGCCGAGCTGTGCGGTGTCGGCTCCTCTGCTGATCCAGCCTGTCAACATGCAGACAATAAGTCCCCAAGAGAAGACTAGATCTGCATCAGCCAGCAGTTCACTGATCACCGCGAATACAGCACGACACTGACAAAGAATGAAGTGTACGTGAGGCCTGCATATCAATGAAAGAAATCACCCGTGGGCTTGAGCATACTGGAATAAAAATACAAACAAGATCTACAGGGAAATGACATAAGTTTTGTGCAGTGGTGTACTACAAAGACTTACATAAGAGTTGTGGCTGAGTGGCACTTTTTTGTGAAGCACTAAAGAGGCAAACACTACGCACTAACATAATCCTTTACTTAACAAGACAGAAACCCACCGGTACATGCCTTACATCAGCTCAGAGTGGGACTGTGCTATTTGTGCAACATGGAATGAAAACAGCCAGACAAGTTTTTGGTGTATAAAGCACCAATACACCTCCTTACACCGTATTAACTGAGTGTAGGACTGCCACTTACGAAGTGTGCGCCATAATCCTGCTCACAATCTGTTTTAAATTGTTCATTATGAGATTTACAAGAAATTATGATTAAGACAATATTACATATACAATATTCATCATAAACACACAAAAACTAAAAAAAATATGAAGTGTTAAGGAAAAAAAGTGATAAATATGCACTTATGTTTAAATATAGTCAAAACATGCATTTGCATATATAAAACATGGAAGCCCATGTCACCATTCCTCACTAAGTTCAGTACTACACCACAATATATATATATACGAGTATATATATATATATATATATATATATATATATATATATATATATATATATATATATATATATATATATATATATATATTGCCTATTGCACATTACCTCTGCTGCTGCTGTGTACCTAAACTTGAGTCAAACATTGACATTCTTTAAACAAAATGAATAAAAATAAATGGATAGTGTTTCCCAAATAATTTTACAGATGGTGTGAGTGTTGAAGCAAAGTGTGCCAGATGTGTGACATGGGAGAGGATGAGGCGGTGGGGCATGTAGTGCTGGAGTGTGTGAAGTATGCCAGACACAGCGATGAGATGACGCAAGTGGTGCTGAGGGAACTGGGGAACGTCAGAGTGGAGAAGACAGGAAGGGAGTGGATGGCGTTGCTGCTGGGACGGTGTGAGGAGACGAATGACAGGATGATTGAGGCTGTGAAAGACAAAACGTGTCGCGCTAGATGTTGTAGGAATTAGTGGTGTGAAACATGATGCCTGTTTTTCTGTCTGCCATTATTTTCCGTTTTCCTACAGGAGCTGAAGTTATAAAGGCCTGGTTCTGGAGTATTCCCGAACCACCTGTAGCATCAAGATCAAGATCAAACCGCCGTGTTGTCATTTCGTTACTTGCTGTTGTTTGCCTTGTGTTTATGTCTTGTTTATTGTCATTTTATTTTCACTTTATCCTTTATGCCAGTTTTGTGAGGTTTGGTCTAGTTTTGGCCAGAGTGAGGAGAGAGAGCAGCGACAACGCACGCCCTCAACGCTATTAAAGACACAAACACACAGGGACACTGAAAGTGAGAGGGGAGAGAGAGAGAGAGAGAGAGAGAGAGAGAGAGAGAGAGAGAGAGAGAGAGAGAGAGAGAGAGAGAGAGAGCGGGGAGGGGGGAATGCTTTTCAGTGAAGGAATGGATGAACTTTGAATGCGGAAAAGTAAGAAAGTTTTCAGACAAAGGGAAGACTCAGTATTGCCACATTTTTGGATGCAGCTGACTAGTAAATACCTTCACACAACAGGACACCTGACCGTTTGTTTTTCTGTGGCCTTGTATTTGACTAGTGGGGGGACCGTCAGTCACACGCGAGGGGCGCAGGTAATGTCCTGTCCTGGAAACAAACATAAAAGTAGAAATGCCAACCAAATTCTGTCTGACTCAGGATGCCCACTACCATCTCTGACCGACGCCATCACGAAAAACAGATTCTTCGACAGTAGCGTGGTAGTTGTCTTGTAGCATTTGAAATCACCTTTATGTGTAGGTATGTCTGCTTTGAAATCCGGCATCAAATGTGCTTGTTGGTGGTGGTGGTGGTGGTAGAGGTGGTGCTGAAGGTGGTTTTAGCAGTGGCAGTGTGTGTGGTCGTGAACATGGCATTAGTTGTGGCAATAAATGTGGTGCATATGGACAGGTGAACTTGTAACTGTTGTGGCTGTGATGGTGTGATGACTGGAGCGGCGATAGTATCACTGGTACAAGTGTTTGTGTGAAAAAGGTGCAAGAACACAAACGCTTCATTGCAGGAAATGTTGCTCTTCCATTGCGTGTTGGCTCTGAGGCGTCGCTGAGGCGGCGTCCCTGTACACTGCCAGATTAATGGTCTCTCACCCTTCACTCGCTGTCAGGTTATCTCAGATCCAGAGATTTCTTCACCTTTGACACACAAGTAACGTCAGTCTACCGTTGGTGCATGTTACCTACATTTCCTTGTATATTGCTATTAAACTTAAATTGTTGCTACACAAATTTTGATATTTTAGCGTTCACTGCCAAGTAATAAAAGTTTGCAATCATTTAAAAGAAAAATCATTGACCATAGTAGCGTTTACCATATAAATATATTCTTCTTCCCATTACATATATTTCTCCCTTCTTTTCCTTGTCCCTTGTTGGTGCCACTCGTGTGGGGAGAAGGCACAAGTCCCCAACGGAGGCTGTCACAACCAGATGGAAAGAAAAGAAAACCCAAGTGAAAACACCACAGTTCTTGACACTCCAGCCTCTCCAAGCTTCCTAACTCTCGCCCCTTGCTTGGCTTCAGTCACAGTAACAGTAACAACAGTCATGATAGCTCATAAAACAAAACAGAGGAACGTGTACCTACAAACGCTGCAACCCAACACATCAGGGTACAAGAAAGCTCGCACTCCCGAGTCTTAATACACCTGTGGCGCTGCGGGGCCCTCACCATTCCGGCCAGTAGTTCCCGCCAGCGTGAGGAGTGCTTGGGAAGACTGCTGGAGCCGCCGCCACAACTCATGATGCTAGAGAAGGGACATGTATGGTAGCCTGTCTGTGGCTGTTAGCGCCGGGCTGCCCACCACGAATATGGAGGCGAAAGAGAACTGAGAGATGCAGGAAGAGGGCCAAGGAGAGAAGAATGGGAGGAGAGGCAACAGTGAAGGGAAAGAGGTGAGAATTGTAAGGTAGATAACAGAGAGAGAGAGAGAGAGAGAGAGAGAGAGAGAGAGAGAGAGAGAGAGAGAGAGAGAGAGAGAGTGACAGATGGGAGAAAGCTGAGACCGAGAGTGACAAGGAGGAAAAAAGGAGAGAGATGGAAAGGAAAGAAGGAAAAGAATGAAACAAGAGCGTGATAATGAGATAGAAGGAATAAAGAAAATGGAGGTGACACGAGCGATGACTAAGTTAATAAGGTGTGACAATAACCGCAAAATTAAGTAGCATGACACCAGTGTGAAAAACAACACCCAATGACTGCTCGTATAAAGAAAACGGACAAAAAGAAAAAAAAAATGAAAAAGAGAGAAAGATGATGGGATAGTGGAGAGAGAGAGAGAGAGAGAGAGAGAGAGAGAGAGAGAGAGAGAGAGAGAGAGAGAGAGAGAGAGAGAGAGAGAGAGAGAGAGAGAGAGCATAGATACTTGAATATTCTTGTTCTTTTCATGTAGTTAGTGAGGCCCAAAACTTCCCTGTACACATGGAATAACTGAGTTGCCGGTGACTGCTCGTCCGTCTAGAGGAGAGAAACACCCGTTTTCACTATCTTTCGTCCCCGACCGCTCACCACAGAAAACGATTCGCAGCTTTACTCGGGGTAACTATACTAGCTTTGTCTCCATTTACTCAATCATCTTTCAGCACATAATCGCGTATTTTCATGAAGTTATAGAGCAGTTTTACCAAGGGGTCTTTAAATAGATGAATGTAGGGAGCTTGACTGAGGTGAATATTAATCACAGACACTTTTATTATGAGATTTATGAGCCTTAAACAGTTTCGTAAATTCGTAAAGTCAAACCCAGCACACACACACACACACACACACACACACACACACACACACACACCTTCCTGTTAAACCTAAGTAAACACTGACAAGAGAAGAGAAAATACACCAAAACACAAGGATTGAATAAAACAAAGTACACAAGCAGAGAATAGAAAAATGAGTGTAAAGTGACCACGATACATTGGGAGATGATGAGTGGAGAAGTGGTTTCCCTGTACACGAAGTCTAGCGGTCACACACTCA